>NC_090758.1:31267934-31297934 GCF_036898095.1 Palaemon carinicauda | reverse complement strand
AATAAAGAATCTCTTCTCCCTTGTGGATAAAAACACAGAGGTCAAGATGATAATTTATTATCAAACCACCAAGACGAGATCCCTCATCATGAGGAACAATGCCAACCCTCTAACTCAATACATCCTTAGACAGACCAACTTGGTCTGTTCCTACTTATGCCCTGTTACTGGATGCTCTGTACGTTACATAAGAATGACCACAATGCGTTTGTCTAAGAGACTATCCTGTCACGTTCAACACAGCGCTATAAGTGCTCGTGCCCTCCACGACCATACCAACAACATTAAATGTGAGGAAATAGTCGAGAACACTAAGATAATCGGCCGTGCTCCAGATAGCAGAAGACACTGAATCCTTAAAGCTCTACTTATACAGAGAGAAAAACCGACACTCAACAATACCCAGGAAATCTTCCTTCTTCCTTCCTGTCAAAGGAACAACAGACTGAAAAGTAACCTTACAAATCATGAAATCCACAGTCAAGACAATTCTACCGATCAAGACACTACCAACCAAGACCACTTTAATCAGCGACTGGATACCCTGCCTAGTCTTGATACACTCCCGGCGATCGCTCTCACCAATCAGAGCCCAGGTGCTGGAGGACAAGCTGGCGACTCATCATCCATGATTGAGTAGGAAGGCAGTCTGCCTGAAGTACAACTGCTCTCGGCGAGTGGCTTACCCAATGAGGACCCGGCATCCCTACCAATCCCACTATTACTCTGACTATGACGCCCGAGGTAACCAATGTAAATTCACTGCCTCTTTGCCTAAGGCAGAATTGTCCTGTCACATTCATCCAGGCACTATAAGAGCTCATGCACTACACGTCTACAAGAACAACATTAAACGTGAGGAAATAATTAAGAACACTAAGATAATGGGCCATGCTCCAGAGAGCAGAAGACTTCGAATACTTGAAACTTTACTTATACAGAGAGAAAAACCGGCACTTAATTCTACCCAGGAAATGTTCTTTCTCTCCTCCTGTCACAGGAACAAGACAATGAGGAGTAATTCTACCAACCATGTCATCTCCAACCGAGACAAGTCTACCGATCAAGACACCACCGACCAAGACAGTTTTGATCAGCGACAAGAAAGCCTGCCTAGTCTGCATACCCTCTCGGCGAGCGCTTCCACCAATCAGTGCCCAGCTGCCAGAGGACAAGATGGCGACACATCAGCCTTGAGTGAGTGGGAAGGCAGTCTGATTGAACTAGAGCCGTTCAGGGCGAGCACCTTAGCCAATGAGAATCCACCATTCTATCAACAAGACTATTTACTTTCCCCACGACGCACGAGGCAGCCTCTTTAAATTAGCTGCCTCTCTACCTAAGCCAGAATTTCCATATATAAGGATGCATCTATCATCGTTTCTACCACTCTAGCCTGAAAAAAAGGGAGATAGCACTCCTGAAACGTGTAGCTTGTTCTCTGTATTCTTTTACCCGACTTGTAAATTTTACCTAGCTTGTAAACTTTACATTAAAACCTTGATTCGCAAAGAATTTCTGAATTTGACTACCCATCATAAAGGATGACTCTTGCCCAATTACTGGCTGTATGCAGTAATCCTTAGAAGAAGATAATAAGAGTCATTGATAAGGTAAAGTATAAGATCAAGGCAACTGAGGCAGTAATTATTTTTTAACAAAACTTGCCAGAAACAAGGTCTACTACCCAAAAACATAATAATAATAAAAATAATAATAATAATAACAATAGAAATATTATTATTCTTATTATTATTATTAATAATAATAATAATAATAATAATAATAATAATAATAATAATAATAATAATAATAATAATAATAATAATAATAATAATTATAGTAAAAATAATAATAATAATATTATTATTATTATTATTATTATTATTATTATTTTTATTAACAGGTAAACGAGAAATATATTTCATACTTCTCTCTCTCTCTCTCTCTCTCTCTCTCTCTCTCTCTCTCTAACCAATGAAACATGAAATCTAATTATCTTTTTCTCTCCACCCAGTCGTGCCCGAGGAAAAACCGCTCATCCACGGTACACAGCATGAGTACCACATAGGTGACTTGGCCAGATTGACCTGCACATCAGCCAGGTCACTTCCACCAGCCCAACTGACCTGGCAGATCAACGGGGAAACAGGTGAGATAGGTCACTAATTGCTTTCTTTTATAGTTAAGTATTTGGATATAAAATTATTTTCTAGTTTTTCATTTTGGTATAATTCTATTTTTAAGTTTATCATTTGGATGTAATTTTATTTTTTTTGTTTATCATTTGAGGATAATTCTATTTTCTAGTTTATCATTGATATATAATTTTATCTTATAGTTTATCTTTTAGATTTATTTCTGTATCATAGTAAATCATTTGTATATAATTCTACTGTCAAGGTTATCATTTGGATAAAATTATATTTTCTAGTTTAGCATTCGGATATAATTCTACATTCTTGTTTATCATTTAGATAGCATTTCTACTTTCTTGTTTGTCATTCGGATACAATTATATATCCTAGTTTTTGGGCTCAGGCAGTGGCCCAGAATGGGGAAACTTAAAGGAAAAGAAGGATGGAGGAAGGCAAAAGCTCAGCCTTGCCGGGCCTACATACTGAATGAGGGCTCAAATGGACGGGGGAGGAATTAGATTCAGGCTTCCATCCGACCATATCCCATCCATATTGGGTAGCATGGATAGGGAAGGCAGTCCAAGGGAGGGCTGAAGAACACTCAAAGACAGATAGGGGCTTCTGCCGGCAGCCGGCTCAGCCGGCAGCAGGCAGGAGACCCCAGGCCAATTCTACAGACTACCCATAGGGTCGAATGTAGAACGAACGGCCAGGGTATGTGGAGGCTAGGCCAACACAAAAAGGACAGCAGGGGAGGGGCAAGGGTCCTATAGGTGAGGGTAATACCCGAAGGTACTACCTACCTGGGCGATTCGGATCCCATAGAAGACAACCTCATGGATGGGAATTCAATTTCCCAGTTAGGGGTTAGTCTAGTGAGAAGGCGACACCAGAATGCAATCTCAAAAGGAATGGAATCTCGTACTAGAGATATTCGTCAGGAAGAAGAATTCAATTCTTCGGCTAAAGATCTACCAGCACAGGACTGTGTGCTAGGCCAAGAGGGCGGGGGGGGGGGGGAATTGTCATACAAAACCCGGGGTAAGGCCTAGGGAGGTTTAGCCTCCTGTAAGGGCAACCTAACCAGACCCGGAAAGTCATTTCACCAGACGCACGGATGCCAAACACAGACATTCTACTCTGATGTCCAGTTCTAGGCTTGAAACCGACTCAGTGGTGAAGAGAAAGAAAATGGGACGTCCCCAGTAAAGATTTGCCAGAACTCAGTTCAGGGCAAAGCCAAGGGAGGGTAGCCTAGGCTAGTCAGAGGGAGAGGAATTGCTCTTAAATCCCACCAGGAGATTGGTATTGGCTTGAAAGGTATAGGAGGTATCAGTCTCCCCTTAAAAGGCAATACAAGAGCAATTGGGGACATGTATGAAAGTATACTAGAGCCCTCGGCTAGTAGGCCTAGGAGCAGTGAGAATCGTTCACCGAAACTATCTCGTATACTATCTTGGAAGAGGAAAAATAAATGCGAGTAATATCTTAAATGTATAAAATATTCCATGAGCTTCAGTAAAACTTTACCAGGAAGGTTATATCATAGATTAAGGGAGCCATAGATGCGTCACTACATTATGACAAGGTGTCACACCACCGCATGCAGCGCCATCTATGTTCTATTGCGGTCATAACGGCCGGCTCAAGCAGCAGCTGTGTTTGATCATAGATGTATTATTTTAAGAAGTTTGATTATCCGTGGAAACTGGTTTGATACGTGACAAATAAAAAAAACTAATGGAAAGCGTGAAGCATAGCTAAATTGATTGGTGGTTTTGAAGATCCTTGGCAACACACAATCTATAAAATAACTTCCATCCCTGGTAAATGATTGTACTAGTAAAAATTAAATCCCAGCAAAAATATGAAAAAAAAAAGTTTAAGTTTCCTAGTGTCTGTGGTTCCAGTCCAGGCTTTCTTGGTATGAAGTGAATTATACCGGGACTTTAATTGGCAGAGTGTGTCATATACTATTATCTAGTAATCTCCCTAAATTTACTAGCACTGGTGATATTAAACTTTTTTATTGTACCAGGTACAGTAATTAGGCTCAATAAAACCGTTAATAAAATAAAACGTCATTACATTGCTGTTGTTCGCAACTTGTTTATCCACAAAATATATATTCAGCCCTTGGTACATAAAAGAAAAATAATGTAATTTTTTTTCTATGGTTAAATTAAAAAAATTGAATTTTCGCAAAATTGTCTAAAGTCCAAATACCCGCCAATAGATGTACTTACACGATACTTGATTTTCAAAAAAACAAAGAAAAAGCAAGGTTGGTGGATTTGTTTTTTCATAAGGAATTTATTTTCATGGTCATAACATTAGCCCATCATAGCTATTTCATATAATAGACAATAGTTTGCACCTGTTGTTATTCAGATCATGTATTTATCATCAATTGTTATTAAAAGTACATCACTTCGTTAACAATCAATGTTGGATTGACAACAAAATCACATGCTTTTCACCGAATATTATAGCAATAGCAAAAATTTATGGCAAAAATCACTTTTATTCCTGAAATGAACAAGGAACAATCGGCATTTATAACCAGACATGCGTGTAATGTTGGAAAAGTACTGTAGACAAAATTTGAAGAAATGATATGCAAATAGGACACAAATGACCACAACACCTATATTGCAATCACATGGCAGTCTGTTCCGATTGGTTCACAAAATCAAGGTAAATTTCATATGTTCAAGTTTTTTTTTTCTCCAATCACTACTCGATGCATTATATTCTCAAATCTGTAGAAGACACTCACTTTTATTTCTTCCAATCCACATTCAAACAGATTGATCTACAGACAAGAGACTTCTCATCATGCTCATATCTGTTAAAGTATTAAATAGTGATGGAGCCGATTATTGACTTTTTTGATCATCACTTGAAAAAACAAACCGATTCCGATAATCGATTTGAAAATCTAGGAATCAATTATCTAAAACAAACCAAAAAGTTGTGCAGGAAAAAAAGAAAAAAAAAAGTGTGCATAAAATAAATTGTGTTTCGGTCAGTTCGTGCATAACAGTTGGGTGGGGATGGGCCATAGCGAATAGAAAACGCATTGAGAACTGGGATTGAAGCATAGATTGATTGAGGCAAGCAGTGATTGACAATCTGGCAAGGCAACACACCTGCTGACAGAATCAATGCACTCTATCTTAATAGACGAAGCGGAAAAACACCTTTATTATCGCCCACAGAAACGCCCCCAAAAATCTCATTATTTAGTACTTACCTTTCAATATTGGATACATTTTCCAGACTTTGGAAAGGTGAAAAAAGCTGATTCCGGGTTCTTGGCTCTCGAATTGCAGCAATTTATAGCAGCACAGTACTGCGAATGGCTGTTAACTCTCGGCATGGTTTGGTCATCAAGTCACCGCAACTAAAACCAGATGGCGCTGCTGTGTATGGTGTGACAAAAACGCCATATGGAAAGGCAGAGATGACGCATCTATGGCTCCCTTAATCTATGGTTATATCATGCATGAAGTGTGAAGGTGCCTAGGCTAGGAAGCAGCTAGCTCGTGAGGTTTAAAATATTTAGCAAAATTCACGATAACAAGGACATAATATAAAAATCCCTAGCTAAATTGCTAAATAGCTAAAGTTAAGAAGTAAGCGATGCCGGGATAGTCGTTTTAGGCTAACTAAATGTACAAAAAGAACGACTGCGTTCATGACGCCATCCGGCTGGCAACAGCTCTTTTTACGTTAATTACGATCTCAATCAAAGAGTAAAACTGGCAAGAGCTTACATTTACACAATTCAAAGATATTACTTAACTTTCCAGAGGCAGATGAAGCTGGTGAAGACATCATAACAGCGAAATAAATCCAAAATAGCGAGAGATAACATGCGATAAACACCGGTCAGCAAAGCTACAAGGGAAAAGAATGGCTAGATGGCACCACGGGGCGGCGGGGGGTGGCGCCTATTTACAGTATAGTAGGAGCGTTGCCTAATAACGGCTCTCCTATATTCTTGCCACTTTTTCCTCTCGAAGGGGAAAAACGCTATTAGGGGTGTAGATAGCTGTGAGACGTGTCAAGAATACATCCTTTGATTTTATGCGATGTCCCTTATTAAAAATCTTCAAGGGATATTCGTTCCAGGAGTTAGAATTCTGGATACCTTTGGTAAATTCTCTGGGATATATCACTGTAGTCAAATATAACCTAGGAAGCTACTAACGAAGGAACTTCCATCAGGACGACATGGCTACCTCACCCAAAAATTGATTTTTTGCTTCGCTCAAAATTCGTTTTATCCTTCGGATATAATTCCATATTTTTGCTTATAATTTGTAGGTAATTCTAGTCTTTAGTTTATACTTTATAGGATATTCTATTTTCTAGTTCACCATTTGTATTTAATTTCTTTTTTTTCTAGTTTATCATTTGTATATAATTTCAAATTTTAGTTTATTATTTGGATATATTTATATTCCATTTTTTATTATTTAGTTTACCCATTTGATAAATATCTATTTCCGAGTTTATCATCTGGATATAATAATATTTTTAAGCTTATCATTTGGATATAATTTCATATTTTAGCTTATAATTTGGATATAATTATATTTCATTTTTTTTTATTCTATATTATGAAAATACTTAGTTTTTGTAAATGTTTTATTCAAAGAAATTTATACATATAATTAAGTTGGATATAATATTTTTAAGTATAGAATTTATAAAGGGGGTTTTATCCGTGTTTTTTTTTTTTTTTTTTAATATTTTCATACCATTTTTGTGGTCTCTAAATATTCTCTCTCTAAAAAAAGGAGAAAGCAAGAGAATAAGGCTAAAAGGAGTTATGAAAAAAACTTCCCAATTCAATTACATAGAGAGAGAGAGAGAGAGAGAGAGAGAGAGAGAGAGAGAGAGAGAGAGTCTGTAAGATAAAGTAAGAGAGATATAAGTTTTCCCCTCCAGTTAACAGCATCCATTTTTAGCCGGAACATTTCCTCTCGAGTATAGAGACATTAGAGCTAAAAGGATTTTTCATCGTTACAAATCTAAAAATTCATTTACAGTATATCGTCTCGCTAACCCCCCGTTGTTCCTGTGACATTGCGGAGGTTATGAAGAACTAGAGGATACAACGGCTCTTAGGGATATATTAAACCACAATTACATTTAAACGCCACTTCTCGAAAACTTCATTAGGGATACCCTGGTACAACACTGTTTTGGGATCACCCAGCACGAGGTTGCCAGAGGACCCGCCAGATAAAACAATTACTGAAAGCATTCGTGGTCTACTGGGAATATATTCCTTACTATTTTTCTTTTTCAGATGTGGGGGACCCTCTCTCTCTCTCTCTCTCTCTCTCTCTCTCTCATTCTCTCTCTCTCTCTCTCTCTCTCTCTCTCTCTCTCTCTGAGTTGTATTTGTATGCCGGTGAAGTGAACACTTGTGCGTCCCTAAAAAATATCCTGATTTAACGCGGATAACAAGAAGCCTATCGAGTGAAATATAGCTACAAGTTTTCGTGAATAGTCGGTGATTAGTTTGAGGGCAGAAAAGTGAGATAAATCGTCGGCATAGGATAGTTATCTTGTGAATTAATAAAAATGTGAACAAGATGGCATTGTATAACACAGGCAACTCGTGGAGAGACATCGCTGGAGTCAGCAAAGGCAAATTTCATGAGTTGGCGAAACAGGAGCTCGACCAATTGACAACAGATGTCACTAACAACTCCAACCAGTGTGACGGAAAAATATTCGCAGACATATTGAAACAATATGATCCAATAGACTGGAACAAATCTGCGGAAAACATCAGTAAAATAATTGAAGAAATTCCAAAGAAGATCCAAGTGTTAAAGAAACTTATAAAGAAAGTCTACATCAATCAACAAATCAATCAAAGAACAATAACAAGTCCAATATGGTGAATATGCTGATTGATGCATTGGGAAAAAGAATGCCAAAATGGTGTAATACATGTAAGATATGGTATTCCATTAATAATCCTCAACAACTGATTAGAAAATGTAATGCCTGTAATGTTCCAACACACCCCACATGTGCTGAAATACAGCAAAAAATAAAAATAGAGACACAAAGGTATTCTGCTCAACATGCTTAGTCTGGATAGAAAATATAATTAAGTCGAGACTAAAGCTGCAATTAGTTGAAGAAGAAGAAGAAGAAGAAGAAGAGAAGAAGAAGAAGAAGAAGAAGAAGAAGAAGAAGAAGAAGAAGAGAAAAATGAACAGGATATGTGTAAGGATGCAGAGGAAATCATTGTTATAACTTATGATGCCATCCAAAAACATACCTATGAAGAAATAAATTATCAGATGGAAACAAATAATAGACCCAAGAGACTCTACCCGGACCTACATACTTTTAGGGAAGAGCAAGAACAAGAAAAAAAAGAAAAGAAAGATATAGTCTGTAATAGGCTGAAAAGAGGGAATTGCAAATTTGGCGAAAGATGCTACTACAAGCATCCAAAGATATGCCATAATTATGAAATATATGGTAAATGTGCGTATTTAGACGGATATGGAGACGAATGCAGAGATCTTCATCCAAAAATATGCAAAACCCTAAAAGAATGAAAAGGATGCAGTTACAACAAAAAATGTCGATATATGCATCCTGCAACTATGAATGAGAGTAAGAAAACTCAGAAAACTGAATAGAAAAACAAAAATGAAACAAAAAAGAAACAAAAAAGCAGGCCGCGTATATACCGCACTATGCACCAAAAATGGCCTTTCAACCTAAATCTCCACAAATAGAGCCCAACTACAAAGAATGCATATATAATACCATGGGTTGGTGCAGATATGGGGATAATTGCAGGTTTACACACAAAAATAAGTATGAAGGCGAAAGAACAAATATTATGGAAAAGTTGGATTTTTTAATGGGCAGAATTCCGAGAAATGAAGAAAAGAACATCATATCAGAACAGGAAGGAAGCATGGGAGAATCCATATTATTACCAATATTAAATAATGGAAATGAAACACAAACAATAATAGTGATGAATGCTTAGGGTTTAGTCGACGAGTAACTCTAAAAGGAAAATAGAGTTCCTAGAAGAACTAACCCAGATTGAAAAAATAGATATATTAAATATAAGTGAAACATGGTATTCCCAAGAGACTGGCAGTGATGACCAGATAAAGGGTTTCCAAACTTATAGATCAGACAGAAAAAATAGGAATCAAGGGGGAACCGCAATATATGGAAGAGACATAAATCAAGGAAAAGTCTGTGAAAAATACAGCAACACAGAATGTGAATTGATTGCAGTAGAATTTGAATTTGAAAAACTTGTGAATATTGTAGTTTACAGACCCCCAAACACTAAGGAGTTTGACATAATAATAGAAAAAATAGATGATATATGTAGAAACCATAAAGACTGGAATATACTCCTATCCGGAGATTTTAACTTTCCTTTCGTGGATTGGAAAGAACGGATAGAAGAAAGTGGTTGTATGTATACATATAAAAAAGAGAATAATAGTAGCGCAGAAGATAAGAGGCAATTTGAAAAGCTTCAAGATATGCTATTAGAACATAATATGCAACAAATAAACCACATTCCAACAAGAAAGGAAAATGTCCTAGATCTAGTATTTGTGAATGAGGTGAATTATGTTAAAGAAATAATAGTGTATAACACGGGAATTTCAGACCACAATGTCATAGAATTGATAGTTCATTCCAAAGCAAGTGATCACAGAATTAATAAAAGCACAAAACTTTGGGAAGGATATGGAAAATATAACTTTTACAGTAAGAATATAAAATGGTCAGAAATAAATGAAGAACTGAATAAAGAATGGAAAAATGTATTTATAAGTGATAATATACAGGTAAATACGGACATACTGTACAAATACTGGAGAAAATTGTTGAAAATTATGTACCGAAAAAAAAACAATAAACAAAAGACGTGCATACCAAGAGACAGAAGGATCTTATTTCAGAAAATTAGAAAGTGGAAGAAAAATCTTGCAAAAAGAAAAAAATGTGTGGAAAATGAGGGAAATAAAATGTAAGATAGAAAATGCAGAACAAAAGATTATACAGTCGAAAGAAAATGAAAAAAGGGACTTAGAAGAAAGGACACTTCAAAATATAAAAAGAAACCCCAAAGTACTTTACTCCTATGCAAAAAAGATGAATAAAAGGAGAATAGAAATAGGGCCCTCTAAGAATTGAAGGACGGCTAACGAATGAAAAAAAAGAAATATGCAACATATTAGCAGAAAAATATAAGAGTGAGTTCACGCCTAGAATTGCGAATGAGAATAATGAAACAGAAATGAGAGAAGAAAATGTTGAATATCTAACGGATATAGATATTAATGAAGCAGATATTGTCACGGCTATAAACGAAATTAAAAATGGATCGGCAGCCGGACCAGATGGAGTTCCAGCGATTTTGTTAAAAAAAACTGCAAACACTATCGCGAAGCCCGCTTGCAATACTGCTAAGACAGAGTGTAGATATGAGCGAGATATATGTTAAACATAAATTAGCTTATTATAACCCCTATCTTCAAAAGTGGATCAAGACTAGAGGCAAGCAATTATAGACCTGTTAGTCTAACATCACATATTATGAAAGTGTATGAGAGGGTAATAAAGAAGAAAATAATGAACAATTTGGTCAAAAATAATTTGTTTAATATGGGTCAACACGGTTTCGTACCTGGAAAAAGTACACAGACCCAACTGATAGCACACTATGAAAACATATACAATAATATGATAAATGAAAAAGACACAGATGTGATCTATCTAGATTTTGCAGAAGCCTTTGACAAGGTAGACCATAACATATTGGAGAAAAAAATGAGAAAGCATAATATTGTGGGAAAGATAGGAAAATGGGTAAAAGAATTCCTGCAAAACAGAAAACAGATAGTGGTTGCAAATGACGAGAAATCAGATGAAGCCCAGGTAATATCTGGTGTGCCCCAAGGTACGGTATTAGCTGCAGTGCTATTTGTTATTATGATCTCAGACATAGACTGTGATGTTGAAAACTCCGTAGTGAGAAGTTTCGCCGATGACACAAGAATAAGTAGAGAAATTACTTGTGGTGAAGATAGGAACTCACTACAAAGAGATCTAAACAAAATATATGAATGGGCGGCGATAAATAGGATGGTATTTAACTCCGATAAATTCGAATCAATAAATTATGGAAACAGAGAAGGAATGGTGTATGCATACAAGGGACCTAATAATGAGACAATCACAAACAAGGAAGCAATTAAAGGCCTTAGTGTAATTCTAAATAGGAATATGTTATGCAACGACCAAATAGCAACACTGTTGGCTAAATGTAAAGTAAAAATGGGAATGTTATTCAGATACTTTAAAACAAGAAAAGCTGAACACATGATTATGCTTTACAAAACTTATGTGCGTAGTACACTCGAGTACTGCAATGTGATATGGTACCCACACTACCAAAAGGATATTGCGCAAATAGAGAGTGTATAAAGGTCCTATACTGCTAGAATAGAAGAAGTTAAGGACCTTGACTACTGGGAAAGACTGCAATTTTTAAAACTATACAGTCTAGAAAGGAGAATAGAACGCTACATGATAATACAAGCATGGAAGCAAATAGAAGGAATTGCTGAAAACATCATGGAGCTTAAAATATCAGAAAGAGCAAGCCGAGGTAGATTAATAGTGCCAAAAAAGCCTTCCAGGTAAACTGAGAAAGGCGCACAGGACATTAATCCACTACGCATCAGCATCGATAATGCAGCGACTATTTAATGTGCTGCCAGCTCATCTAAGAAACATATCAGGAGTGAGCGTAGATGTGTTTAAGAATCAGCTCGATAAATACCTAAGATGCATCCCAGACCATCCAAGACTGGAAGATGCAAAATACGCCGAAGATGCATTTGCAACTCTCTGGTGGATATACGAGGGTGCCTCACACTGAGGGACTGGGGGAACCCAAACAAAAAATAAGGCAATAAGGCAATAAGGCTCTCTCTCTCTCTCTCTCTCTCTCTCTCTCTCTCTCTCTCTATATATATATATATCTATATATATATATATATATATATATACATATATATATATATATTATATAATGTTTATATATATATATATAATATATAGATATATATATATATATAATATAGATATATATATATATATTATATAAACTGACCAAATCTGTGACATGAATAAGGCCATGTGGGAAGCATTTATCATGCAGTTAACGCAAACTTTTTAATTTACTTTAACTACGATTATATATATATATATATATATATGTATATATATATATATATATATATGTATATATATACATATATATATATATATATATATATGTATTTGTATATATATATATATATATATATTATAATGTATATGTATATGTATATGTATATGGTTATATATGTATATGTATATTCATATACAGATACATATACATATACATATACATAAACATATATACATATAAAATACAACCACTCTTATTAACTCTTTAATCCTTACTCCGCCTGCCATTCTTCTCATATCAAATCTTAAATTAGAACCAGAATCTTTGATACATCCTCTCAATTACTTCACAGGCCCCTCCGGAATACCTGCTGAGTCTGCCGACCATCTCTTTCCCGGGATGGCCTAGCGCAGACCAAACTCCAGCTGAAATTCCTGGTGACCAGGTCACACTTCAAGCATGGCGAGATGACCCTCCGTTGCTCCGCCAGGATCTCGACCTTGTATTACAAGACGCAGCAGCACAGCGTCGACGGCCAGTTCAACTACAATGTGCCGGTCATGGAAATCCAGGGACATTTCAGCCCTTTCCAGTGACCAAGGTAAAGCTAGAAGGGGTAAGTTCTGATACAGGAAAATCCAAATGGGTATCCAGAATTATTGGGCTTCAGATGCAGGAGGATTCTAAGTGGGTATGTTTAAGATGTGATTTCAAAGTGGGTAGGTTTTCAGAAGTTAATTCAAAAGTTGTGCGTTTCAGATGCGAATTCAAAAGTGGTGGATTTTAAATGAAAGCTAATAAAAAAAGTAATGGGTTTCATTTGATGGTGAATGCAAAATTAGTGGGTTTCAGTTGAATGTAAATTCGAAAGTGGTGGGTTTCAGATATGATTGCAAAATTGGTGGCTTTCAGCTGTGAATTCAATAGTGGTGGGTTCAAGAGGAACGTAAATCCAAAAATAAGGTGCTTCAGCTGAAGGTGAATATAATAATGGTTAGCTTCAGATGAAGTAAGTTCAAATAAAGGATCTTCAGATAGAGTAAATTGAGAGACGAGCTATCAGACAGGTATATAGTGAAGGGGGAAGCTTGGCCAAATGCAAATCCAAATTGTGAATTTCAGATAAAGGTATAAATTGACTGGGAAGTTCAGACAATATTAGGCTACACCTAAAAGAGGACGATAAAAAAAAAGGTATAAACGGAAAAGAGGTCGTTTTTTATTTAATACAGAAAAGGGGAGTATGGACAATACTAGATGCCGAAAAGGAAGGTTCTAACAAAGATAATAACAAAAATGTTAAGTTAAGGAGAAAGTTTAAGACAAAGAAAGGTAATTTTAGACAAAGGTAAATACAGAAAAAGGTAGGTGTGGACAAAGATAAATACAGAAAAGAGGTAAGCGTGAAATGAAAGTTCAGACAAAGTTAAAAACAGAAAGGTAATGTTTGGACAAAGATGAATATAGAAATGGTACGTTCAAACAAAGATTAATACAGAAAGGGGATTTTGTCCAATAGTAAATAAAAGGAAGTGGAATTCGGACAAAGCAGAAAAGGGAAGTTTAGACAAAGTTATAGATAAATACACACACACCACACACACACACACACACACACATATATATATATATATATATATATGTGTGTGTGTGTGTGTGTGTGTCTGTGTGTGCATGTGTGTGTGCGTGTGTGTGTGTGTGCGTGCGTGTGTGTGTGTGTGTGTGTTTGTTGGTGGGTGTGGGTGTATATATTTTACCTATAGATTTTCATATAAGTTTCATAATGTTCTCTCTCTCTCTCTCTCTCTCTCTCTCTCTCTCTCTCTCAATAAACATTTAGAAATACCAATTCAAAAATGTAAAGAACATTTTGTAAACAGTTCCTCCTTTTAATTCCAGGAATGCCCCCCTCATCAGGCCAGCAACCAAAACCACATACCTTGGCACTTCTCCTCTCACTCGCGATTGTTGCGTTCTTGAGTGATTACCTCAGTCACAGCTTGCGCCAAAGCTGACTCGTTTCGGGTCACCCTCGAGTGGAGTAAGACTTCAAGTGATCTTATGCAGAATTAATCCATTTTCTGTTCTATTCCTGTGAGGGTTTTCAATCAACTCGGTTTGCGAATAGATTTTGAAAATGTGTTTCAATGTGTTTTCCGGCACTTATACAATGTGTGAAATATACAGCTGTGTAAAGTATTATTACGAATTCACGAAGAAAATAGAAAAATGTTGAAGAGACTGAAACATTTTATTGAGATGGAAGTAAACATTCTGGTGGAAAATATTAGAAAATTAAAAACAATGTTTATAATAAAAAATAAAGTAAGATAATTGTATTAAACGTAAATAATCAGCAATAAGATAAGATAAAAAAAAACATATGAAAGATACGGTGACGATGAAAACACAAAGTAACATATAATTGAAAGATAAGAAATGATTTATGAGTGAAAGAAAAGGAGATAATGCATCGAAACTAATAAAATTAAAACCTGAAATGAAGATATGACTTGTTTTAGTGTTGAAAGAAAAGTAAAGGGAAAAGGTATGAAATAAATCGCATAGTAAGAAAATGAATTATATGTGTGTTTATTAATGAGAAAATATATAGAAATGAGATAACAGACAATGAAGAACAGTTAAATAATGAACATGATGCATTTGAAGGATACAGATATCTAATAATTGATAATTATAGTTAATAGAAAATAAATGAAATTTGACATTTGGATGAATTTCCAAATATATAAACACTCCTGAGTGATAATTTTAAAAATTATATATTTTAGAAAATGTTAAATATACCAAAGAAAATTAACAAGTTTTCAAATAAACTTCCTATTGAATATTCCTGTATTCGACGTTTTTTGAGCATTTTCTGTAATGTTGTATCTTTATAAACAACTTGTAAATAAACACTTTCTATTGTTCTTTTTATTTAAATGAAATTATTATTTAGAATATTAATATTCAGACTCTTTAAATTGATATGACTAAGGTTTAGATCTTCATAGATGTGGATGACAATGACATAAAGATTATGTGATATAAGCTTACCATTTTCTCTTTGTAGGAAAATATAGAATACAATAAAGTATAAAGGATTAAAATACATCGAATATTTTCCCCTCTATTGTTCTGTTTATCGTTAGTTAAAATGATTTTTCCTGGCCTAGCTTTTTACTATTTTATTCATTTCACTTTGGTTTATTCTGAAATGTTTTAATAGTCATCATTTTGGTTGGTTTTTCGGATAGATAGTTCATATATATTTCATCAAATACTGTATATATGTGCTTATGAAAAAAATATGCACCACAGTAATAAGACCAGTGTTAATGTGTGGATAAGAAAATTGAGGTTTAAGATGAAAAGAGGAAGCAAAACTTAAGAGAATAGAGCTTAGAATGCAGAGGTACATTATAAAAATATCACTCCTTGAAGGAATGGAAAATGATGAAATGAGAGAATGGCAGGCGTTGTAAAAATTACCACTGACATTATGAGGATGGTGGGGAGGAAAGGGAAGAGTGTTTGGAAGGAGCCAATTTTTGGGGAGAACATCAAGCCGGAGGCAGGGAACCCGACATAGAGTCATTTACGAGGATTATGCTGGGATCACACTTGGCGATCAGAGGAGATATGGAAAAAATCCCGAAAATTTTAATGCCGCAGGCGCTTTCAGGCAATATTCCAGCACATATTTTTTGAAACGCAGGACGCCACAACATACCTGACTTATACTCATAAAGCAGAATAAGCGACCAGGGGAGATGCACATTGGAGGCAGAGAGCAATAAGGGTGATACATTGGGATACATCGCCATGCTATATAGCGCTGTATATGATATCGCATCACCGTGGGCAAGCTGTGACATCTCAATTGGTCGGCACATTGCGGTAGTGATCTTGGCGTACATGATATGCATGCGATATGTATCGCAGCATGCGTGATCTAATGGACTCCCATATATAAAAAGTTTTCCACTAATCTACCCAAGTATTTTATATTGTAAAACTAAAAGCTTGTTTCCATCCAAATATAATATTAAATTTTTTCACGATGTTCAAGCTTTGTATGACGAAATATTCTCTCTCTCTCTCTCTCTCTCTCTCTCTCTCTCTCTCCTCTCTCTCTCTCTCTCAAATCATAACTGCATAAGAGTATTTAACCAACTATATTTCTCATTTTTTCTCATGTTGTCCATATACTTCAATGAGCTCTCTCTCTCTCTCTCTCTCTCTCTCTCTCTCTCTCTCTCTCTTTTTATATAGTAGTGCTGAACACATGCACAGGGATGCACGCTTCCTCATCTTCAAAAAAGAAGTACACTGAATTTACAGATTGGAGATGTGATTAGGTTAGCAATACATGCGGAACAGAATACGGATAATGCTATGCGTTATCTCCTTGCACGCGTCTTACCGAAGGTGCCAGACCATCATCGCAAACTAGGCGAACAAATGGAACAGGTTTCAATCTGTCCGCCAGTGTTACACGGAGCGTGGTGACCCTGGATATATTGCACATGTGACGATGCTCATCTCGGTTTATGGGATTTGGTACAAAAACACAACTGGGATGAATGGTGATGTATGGTGATATACTCAAAATTTAGCTAAAATTCACAGCTAACCGCATCCGCATGTCCGTCTAGCCCAAGTTTTTACCCCAGCATTAGAGGTAAGGTGAAGGATGATATAGAGAGAAGAGGTTTAGTGGAAGATGCTACCTTTGATCGAAGGCTTTGGAGAGGGTGCATCAGGCAACTGACCCCTTAATGTAGGGATAATGGTGGGAAAGAAAATAATCATTCATTGAGGACAAAGACTTTAAAGATTAAATTCACTCAATGATGTGAACTGAAAATTACCAAATAGTTTCTCCACATCAATGGACAAATTTCACATAAATCTTGTAACTGTATATACATGTTAACATATGTACATTCTTCTCCTCAAACAAAAATATTATGCTGATAATAACGATTAGATCCACTTTTTATTTCTTTTAATTTCTTCTTTTAAGTTATCTTCTCATATTCTTTAAGTCACTTTAGAGCAAAATAACTAACAGAATAATAAATATAAAACATTGTACTTTCATATGTTTGATCATGATTAGTTGGCATTTTTTTATGTACGTTCACAATATATATATATATATATATATATATGTATATATACACACACACACACATATATATATAATATATATGTGTATATATATATATATATATACATATATATATACATATATATATATATATATATGTGTGTGTGTGTGTGTGTGTGTGTGTGTTATCTGTCATTCTCATAGTATGTCCTGTCCATGTTTATTACTTTTGGATACATGTTAGAATATCCTGTATTTTACTTTGCTCTCGTATCTATGTTGCTCTTTTTGTTCTTTATTGTTATTCCCATCAATACTTTTTCCATAGCTCTTTAACCTGTAACTAATTTATCTTCTTAGGCTTTAGTAAGACTTCAAGTTTCTGATGCATAAATTAAAACAGTTAGAACCCTCTCATTAAATACTTTCCTTTCTAGAGAAAGTGCCTTAAAAATAACGTAATAATCGAGAGTTGGAAGTTTACACTGGGAATTTGTTCGTTAAAATATTGTTAATCGAGAAATTAATCACAATAAGAGCCACTTCCAATACTAACGGCCACGTTCAGCCATAACTTGGCCGTAGCGCTAAGCGATTTCGTTCTTTCCAAAGTTCTAATACTTTTCCTAGGTAATTAGGCCCTCTTCAATTACACCAATTTTTATCTCTCTCCCCGTCCATTATATTTCTTCTCACCCTTAACCCTCTGTAGAAAAGTAAAAACACAAGTTTTAAAAGCGTCCCCTGAGAGTAGTTGGCGAAAACGTCCCTGGATCTGGCACGCAATAATCGTTCTGAACGCGCTTAAAACTCCCCCTCAATCAAGATGAAGACCTCGTCTGCAATGAGGCTGTTACTAGATGGTGCTCTAAAGTCGAATCACTCACTGTTTGTGATGGAAGTTTTGGGGCCATTTTGAAAAGAGGCGAGAGATTTTGCAAGAGAGAGGATCTGTTACGAGGGCTCGTAATAAGTACGTCCTAATACCTGTCTAATTCATTACGTTTAAGCATCTGGTTGTTATACATCTAGGAGGATTAGATGTTGAGATGTCTCTAAATATAAACCTCAACCTTTTAATTTCATCGATTTCAAAAATATATAGAAAATTTATCTTTGCCCAAAAATAATATTTGCATCAAGTCAAAGGCATGAGTTTACACGAGATCAAAGAAATTGTCAAACTACAAATACTGATTTTTGTTGATGTTTTGACAAAAATATCATATTATCTCTCTCTCTCTCTCTCTCTCTCTCTCTCTCTCTCTCTCTCATAAAAAGGAAGAAAATATATAGATTAAATTTAAAAATGCACCCTCTCTCTCTCTCTCTCTCTCTCTCTCTCTCTCTCTCTCTCTCATAAAAAGGAAGAAAATATATAGATTAAATTTAAAAATGCACCCTCTCTCTCTCTCTCTCTCTCTCTCTCTCTCTCTCTCTCTCATGAAAAGGAAGCAAATATATAGATTAAATTCAAAAATGCACCCTCCTCTCTCTCTCTCTCTCTCTCTCTCTCTCTCTCTCTTTCACACACAAACACAAACATGAATAATAGGCATTTTGTTATTTGTTTTAACTTTAAACACATCATCTCTCTCACGTAAACAGTAAGCACCATTTTTATTAACTTTAAACACAAAATCTCTCTCTCTCTCTCTCTCTCTCTCTCTCTCTCTCTCTCTCTCTTTTTCTTGTTGTTCCGTTGGATCATTGACCTGACACTCCAACCAATCGACTCAAAATAAAACAATGCATCTCCATCAGAAATCAAAGACCCCAGGTCGAGCTAGGCTGCTTGTAAAACCAATTTATAATAAACGTCTACATAGAAAGTCAATCAATCAAAATCAATTTCGATATGATTATACGACAAAGTAGAGGTGACTATGACATCCAGAAAGTTCGAGAGACATTTGACTAAGTAAAGTCGACATTACCATTTGACAAAGAATATTCGACACTCTCCCAAGAGGTGCCACGAGCTTATGGTTTTAAGCTTCAAGTCAATAGCCCTAATAGAAGGACATATGGGCCGTTGAAACCGGATGTAATTGCAACAATAAAAATTTGATTTCTGTGTTTATGGGGGTTTTATCAAGGTCCTGTACATAGTGAGAGAGAGAGAGAGAGAGAGAGAGAGAGAGAGAGAGAGAGAGAGAGTACTAATTAAACTAAATATTATGCTTTCTTTAATTTATAAATTGTTAATATTTGAAATATTGCTGTGTTACTACTACTACTACTACTACTACTACTACTACTACTACTACTACTACTAATAATAATAATAATAATAATAATAATAATAATAATAATAATAACATTATTCCGGAAATTAAAACTAGTTGCCTGCCTCAGAAGCTTCCATCTTGTAGAAAATGTTATCAATAATTCTAAAAAGTTTTCTTTTTATATAATTATTGCTACAATTATTATTATTATTATTATTATTATTATTACTTACTAAGCTACAACCCTAGTTGGAAAAGCAGTATGCTATAAGCCCAGGGGCTCCAACAGGAAAATAGCTCAGTGCGGAAAGGAAAAAGGAAAATAAAATATTCTAAGAAGAGTAACAACAATAAATATCTCCTATATAAACTATAAAAACTTTAACAAAACAAGAGGAAGAGAAATAAGATAGGAGAGTGTACTCGAGTGTACCCTCAAGCAAGAGAACTCTAACCCAAGACAGTGAAAGGCCATGGTACAGAGGCTATGGCACTACCCAAGACTAGAGAACAGTGGTTTGATTTTGGAGTGTCCTTCTCCTAGAAGAGCTGCTTACCATAGCTAAAGAGTCTCTTCTACCCTTACCAAGAGGAAAGTGGCACTGAAAAAGTACAGTGCAGTAACCCCTTGGGTGATGAAGAATTGTTTGGTAATCTGTGTTGTCAGGTGTATGAGGATAGAGGAGAATATGTAAAGAATATGCCAGACTATTCAGTGTGTATGTAGGCAAAGGGGAAAATGAACCGTAACCAGAGAGGAGGATCCAATGTAGTACTGTCTGGCCAGTCAAAAGACCCCATAACTCTCTAGCGGTAGTATCTCAACGGGTGGCTGGTGCCCTGGCCAACCTACTACCTATAATTACCAACAAAATTTAAATACGTAATAGAACCATTGAAAAAGACAACCCTTACTTTTTATAAAACTAATAAATAATAGTAAAAATAGAAATTTTATTAATCTAATTTGTCTAGTTCAATAGCTCAAGATTGTCGTTAGAATTATCTGACTTTCTCAACTGCATAACATAGTTGGTTATTATCGTACAAAGTCTTCCTTAAGGCTTCTTTAGTTGGAATTTCAAGAGCTTATCCTTATTTAGATGAGCATCTTGTAGAACACTAATAGGAGCCCTTGAACTGGGAGATCCTATCGCTAAACTCTGAGGTTTTCATCCCCCGGGATCAAAAAGGATTTAACATAATCCTTGTATACATAATATGAGTTTAAAACTCGTCTAACTTCAGAAAAGCAATTGGTAAATATCCCATTTTCTATATCAGAGGCGACGTCTGTTTTTTAATCGATCAGATAATATTTTAGAATCAGGAAATTATACTTTTATTCTAAATAAATGTAGGTTTCATAAATTGTTGATTAATTATTTTAACGTTTGAGGTTATCATTATCTACTTTGGAAAGACTCTCTTACTAATAATTTATCACTATACTCTATAACAATATTGATACTGAGTTATATATATATATATATATATATATATATATATATATTTATATTTATATTTATATGAATCATCTAGCTCTATTTTTCTTTAATCATTTCTTTTCTGAGCAAAAACAATTCAAATGTGAAAGCCTACACCAAAAAACACTTTCCTACAGGTCAATTAAGTAATAAATTTTTATCATATCTTAGACGTAGTTAGAAATAATATTCCCAAAACATATTTTTTTACAATATATTTACCAAAGAATACCAAACATAATAAAAAAATATTTTAAATATTCCTTTCATCATGATATTTTTTAATTAGATGTACTTATAATCTCTTCATATTGTTTTCAAAAAAGGATAAAATCTCACGTATTGACATTGGGAATTATTCTTTACAAGCAACGAATTAGAAACCTTACAAGGTTTTCATAATTCCCGATCTTCTGTTGTTAGAATGAATGCATTGAAACATACTTAAGGAGAAGCTGCTGTTAGAATATCTAGGAACTAGTGTCTTTAACCATTTCTTGAGGAGGACTATGTAGGCTCAACTTATACAACTTTCATCTCAAGACTGATAGAACACCAAGGGTCACGAGGTAACATTTTGAAGCTGATGTTAACAATCAAAGATCTTTATCTTTCATGATGCTGTTTTTGTTCACAAGATGACGGATCTCTCTGGACTTATTCATTGGCTAATGGATCAGATTCAAGGAGATGAACCATATTACTCCGTTTATCGAAAAGAGCTTTCAAAAAATGAGAAAATCTTATGTTATGAGAAAATATTATATTGAAAATTATTCATTACAAACAACAAATTCAAAACCCTATAAGGTCTTCATATATATATATATATATATATATATATATTATTACCATTTAAGCTACAACGCTAGTGGGAAAAGCAAGGTGCTATAAGCCCAGGGGCTCCAACAGGGAAAAAATAGCCTAGTAAGGAAAGGAAATAAGGAGTTAATTAAATGAAGAGAACAAATTAACAATAAATCATTCTAAAATAAGTAACAACGTTAAAACAGACATGTCATATATAAACTATTAACAACCTCAAAAACAAATATGTCATAAATAAACTATAAAAAGACTCATGTCCGCCTGGTCAACAAAAAAGCATTTGTTCCAACTTTGAACTTTTGAAGTTCTACTGATTCAACCACCCGATTAGGAAGATCATTCCACAACTTGGTCACAGCTGGAATAAAACTTCTAGAGTACTGCGTAGTATTGAGCCTCGTGATGGAGATGGCTTGGCTATTAGAATTAACTGCCTGCCTAGTATTACGAACAGGATAGAATTGTCCTGGGAGATCTGAATGTAAAGGATGGTCAGAGTTATGAAAAATCTTATGCAACATGCATAATGAACTAATTGAACGACAGTGCCCAGAGATTAATATCTAGATCAGGAATAAGAAATTTAACAGACCGTAAGTTTCTAGTCCAACAAATTAAGATGAGAATCAGCAACTGAACACCAGACAGGAGAACAATACTCAAAACAAGGTAGAATGAAAGAATTAAAACACTTCTTCATAATAGATTGATCACCAAAAATCTTGAAAGACTTTCTCAATAAGCATATTTTTGTGCAACTCGAAGAAGACACAGACCTTATATGTTCTCAAAAGTAAATTTACTGTCGAGAATCACACCCTATAATTTTGAAAGAGTCATACATATTTAAAGAAACATTATCAATACTGAGATCCGGATGTTGAGGAGCCACCGTCCTTGACCTACTTACAATCATACTTTGAGTTTTGTTAGGATTCAACTTCATACCCCATAAATTTGCACCAAGCACTAATTCTAGCTAAATCTCTATTAAGGGATTCACCAACCCTAGATCTACATTCAGGGGATGGAATTGATGCAAAGAGAGTAGCATCATCTGCATATGCAACAAGCTTGTTTTCAAGGCCAAACCACATGTCAAGTGTATATAGTATGAAAAGTAATGGGCCAGGAACACTACCCCTGTGGAACACCGGATATTACATTCCTATAATCACTATGGTGCCCATCAACAACAACTCTTTGAGATCTATTACTTAAAAAATCAATAATGATGCTAAGAAACGACCCACCCACTCCCAACTGTTTCAGTTTGGAAACAAGGGCCTCATGATTAACACTGTCAAAGGCAGCACTAAAATCAAGGCCAATCCATACGAACTTCCCAACCACAATCAAGGGATTTCTGTACAGCATTGGAGATTGTAAGAAGGGCATCACATGCTCCAAGGCCTTTACGAAAACCAAATTGCAAACTAAGGAGTAGATGATTACCTTCAGCAAACCTATTAAGACGTTTTGCCAGAAGACGTTCAAAAACTTTAGATAATATGGGAGTTATGGAAATTGGGCCCGTAATCAGTGGGACTTGAGCTACCACGAACACATTTACATAGAGGAGTAACATTACCAATTCTCCAACTAGTGCTAAAAGCTCCTCTTCTTGCTAACATGCGCAAAATAACAGATAACTTTGGAGCTAAGAAATCTGCTGTCTTTATAAAAAAACAAAGGAAAAATACCATTTGGGTCTACACCTCCATAAGCATCAAGGTCCACCAACAGAGCTTTAATCTCACGAGTTCGAAAAGCTAAACTAGTTAGTTTAGCCTCAGGAAAACAGGAATGCGGAAGTTCAAGTTTTTCATTACTCTGTTTACTGTCAAAAACATCAGCCAAAAGGGTTGCCTTTTCCTTTGGACAGTGAGTGACTGAGCCATCTGGTTTAAGTAAAGGAGGAACTGTTGCATCGACACCAAAGAGTGCAGATTTAAGGGTAGACCACCATTTATGTTCCTGAGTTGTACCAGAAAGTGTTTCTTTTATGGTTAAATTGTACTCCTTTTCAGTTGAGGCATAAACTCTCTGAGCAAAGATTGAAGCTGAGTATAGTTGTTCCAGGTCAAATCTGATCTGTTACCCTTCAAAGTTGATAGGCCTCCTGCTTTTCCAAAAAAGCACGTCTACAATCATCATTGAACCACGGTTTTTCCTTCACTCGGTACCTTAGCACACGAGAAGGGATACGCCTATCAATTATGTTGACTAGATTCTCATTCAAAGGGACAACAGGATTTACACTATTATATAACTGTGACCAATTCAAACACAAAATATCATGTAAAATCCCATTCCAGTCTGCTTGGGATTTCATATAAATTTTACAAGAATATGATATATCAGGGACAGGCTGCTCAGTCTTCACTAATAATGAAATCAAGGCATGATCAGATGTCCCGACTGGAGAACCAACCTTACTAGTTATAACGCCAGGGAGTCAGTGTATACGAGGTCCAAGCAATTACCAGACCTGTGAGTAGCTTCATTTATGATTTGCTCACAGCCTGATTCAGAGGCAAAGTCTAAAGCTCTTAAGTCATGGCAATCGGTAGGAGAGATAGAAGTTAACGACTCCCTATGGTGAGCATTAAAATCACCAACAAAGACAAACAAGCCTTTCTATCATCATCTTGTATCCTAGCCATAATGGTAAGAAGACCATCGAAGATAGAATCATCCATATCTGGATTCCGGTGGATCGAACACAAATAAAAGTTGTTATGCCTGCCACAAACTTTTTATTACCTGAATCTCATGACATCCACATTAATAGCAGGACTTATGAGAAGCAGGGTACTCGGTCCTAATATACACCGCCATTCCCCTGGCCCTAGGGATGGCATCACGTTTCAACATTATTGGCTTCTTAAAACCAGTTATAAGGACCTCAGATGAGTGCCTCATATTAGAAACCAAAGTTTCTGAGCACAAAAGAATATCATACTGTCTGGACGCAACTGTTAGGTCTTGGATATTTGATGAAGACCATGAATATTGCAATACAGAAGACGACATTGACGAAATCTAGGATGCACTGGTCCCGGACTTCGCTCAATGTCTCCAGACAGCATAAGAATTAATAGAAATAAAAAAGACACATCATACTTAAAAACTAGATTAACAAGAATTATAACAAAAACAATACGTACAGAATTATAAACAAAGTGATTGATGATACCCATAGACTATAGTAAAAAGTCGGAAAAACTGGTCAACATGGAGGAGCCGATACACCATGCAAGGCTAAATACCCTCCAGGATAGCCACTTCAACTGAAGGGAGGACAGTAAGGATGGTTTTGAGAAGAAAAAGAATCAGAAAAAGGAAACGACAACCTCTTGATAAACCACCAGGCATCCATGGCCCTTCTATTAAGCCTGCCCAACACACCATTTAAAAAAAACAAGAAAAAGAAAAAAAAAGAAAAAAAAATAAGATAGAATAGTGTGCCTGAGTGTACCTTCAAACAAGAGAACTCCAACCTAAGACAGTGGAAGACCATAGGACAGAGGATATGGCACTACCCAAGACTAACGAACTGTATATATATATATATATATATATATAAATATATATATATGTATATATATATATATGTATATATATATATATATATATATATATATTTATCTATCTATCTATATATCTATCTATCTATCTATATATATATATATATATATATATATCTATATATCTATCTATCTATCTATCTACCTATCTATCTATATATATATATATATATATATATATGATAAATTTTTTGCACATTTAAACATGTTTCTTTCATATTTCAAATAAGCCATATATATTAATACATTAAAGTCTGGATTCTCTTAACGACGTGGCGGAGTGGTATGGTCAGTGGCATACAGATATCCTGGCGAGGGTTCAAATCCCCGCTGGTCCGATATCATAGTCTTTGGGCGGTTCCGCCTTGGGCTCTGATCCCGAGGTCGTTAAGAGAACCCAGACTTTAATGTATCAATATATATGGCTTATTTGATATATATATATATATATATATATATATATATATATATATATTTATATATATATATATATGAATCAACTATTTTATCTTTAGGTCTTTTGATTAATATGCATTTATCATACCCTTAATGTAGTCAGTAATAATAATCCTAAAACATATCTTTTTTTTTTTTTTTAATGTATTTACTAATGAATACCAATCATAAATCAAACATATTTACAAGATTCATTTCATCATGTAATTTTGAAAATTGAGAAAATCGTGTAATAAGAAAATACCATTTTGAGCATTTTGTTTTCCAAACAACGATTTCAAAATATTATAAGGTTTGCTTAATTCCCTACCTCCTATTGTTTCAATGAATGCATTGAAACATACTGAACCAACCGTGTTTCACACAATTGTACATAATTCCTTTTGTATATATTATGCTTGTATCTCCACTCTTCCCTCGCACTAAAACGAACATGAAAATTCATGTCTGGTCTTTCCTCTGTAATATTGTCTGTCTTGTGAACTTGTTATGTCCTGTTGCCTTGAGATTTTGTATATAAGGAGAGAGTTCTACAATAATATAACTCAGTCGTTTCCAACCTGCCTTTGAGTTCACAACCTTACTCGGCGCCGTCACAATGGTGACCCCGGAAGTCGACTCGCTCCCACTGCCTTCCACCCCCACCTCCCTTGCCTCTCCATCGTTGGTACTATGACGGAGACGGACTCTACTACAGTAATTGGCGCTGCGGCCACCCCATTGAAACTTTCACCGTACGCCACCGCAGAGGCGTTTGCTTGGTTTCAAGAGCGCAAAAGTCCACTTCCATATCAGGGGCGTGACTCGCTCAACCACCAAAGCGGATTATGTTCTCGCGGCGATACCCGAGGACACCTTCCCAGAAATATCCGACTGGCTTTGTGAACAAGGAGACACCCGAATAGTGTATGACGCCCTCAAAACATACCTTCTGCAGCAGTACTTGCCTTCGCCAGCCGCCCGTATAGCAAAGCTTTTTCAGCTCTCGCAACAACCGTTGGGGGACCAAAGGGCTTCCCTTGCCCTCAGGGAAATGACCAGATCGCTCGCCTTCAACCTGCCGCAGACGGCTCTCCTCGTGAGGTGAGCCTACTTTGTGCCCTTTGGATACACCGTTTACCCGAAGCTGTACGCGCTGCCATACCCGATGTCGATAGTTTACCCATGAAGGACTTGATAACCAAAGCCGACGCCCTTATGGACCGCCACTTCAAGACCTCCATCAACGCCTCCACCCCTGACGACGAGGATGCCCATTCAACGTCAACCGAAGCTGACATGAATGCCGTAGGACATACACGCCTACCGCGTGACGTGCCGAAGCGGCGACAAAGCCGCCCACCACCCACCAATCGCTCGCGCCCCAACGAACGACTTCTACAGCCACTTACTACCTCCCATCCGCCGCAGTTTTGCTACTACCACTTCAGATTCAGGGCAACTGCGAAGAAATGTGCCAAGTATTGTCAGTGGCCAAAAAACGTGTAAGTAGGCCATCGCTTGTGGCGGTGGCCTCCCATATTTCTAATCTTTTCTTTTTACAGGATGCAGGAATGGCCGTGCGATTTTTGGTAGACACGGGTGCTTGTCGTTCTTTTTTGCCAAGGAAACTCTTCAAGGCACGACGTAGTCTGTCTACATCTGCCAACGTCCTCTTAGTAGCTGCCAACGGATCTGCGATATCCACCTACGGTTACGAAAACCTCAATATACCGTTCGGAAACGGTAAATTCAATTGTAAGTTTCTCGTTGCTGACGTCACAATGCCAATCCTCGGTGCGGATTTCCTCTCTCATTTCCACCTTCCGGTCGATGTCGCCCATCAACGATTGGTCAACGCGGACTCGTACTTGTCGACACCTCTTCAACCCGCCCCCTCTAACCTCGCTCTCCACATCAGCGCACCCACGGATGCCTACGCCCACCTCCTCACGTCGTACCTGGAAGTTTTACGTCAAGAACTTCGTCAAACGCCCACGGTTCCTGCCAAGAACGGTATTTATCACCATATCAAGACGACGGGACCCATTCTTCGCAAAATTCAGACGTCTGGCACCAGAACGATTGGCAGCCGCCAAACAGACGTTCGCCGAAATGGAGAAAATGTGCCTTTGCCAAAAGGCCTCCAGCCCATGGTCGTCACCCTTATACATAGTTCTGAAGAAGACGGCTCCCTCCGTCCGTGCGGGGATTACAGGCGCCTGAACATGCAAACCAAACCGGATCACTACCCCCTCCCAAACATTGCCGACGTGACCTCCTACCTGCACAAAGCGAAGGTTTTCTCTACGCTCGACCTCCTGAAGGGGTATTATCAGGTGCCTATGAACCCAGAAGACATCCTCAAGACTGCCATCACCACTCCGTTTGGTACATACACCTCCAATTACTCCTGTTTTGGCCTTTGTAATGCTGGGGCAACGTTTTAACGTCTCATGGATGGCATCTTAGGGGACCTCCCTTTCTGTGTATGTTATGTGGACGACATACTTGTGTTCTCCTCCTCAAAAGAGGAACACCTCCGTCACCTGCGAATCGTGCTCGACCGCCTGCAACAAACGGCCTTGTAGTCCGGTACGACAAATGTACTTTTGGCGCCAACGAAGTATCGTTCTTAAGGCACCGCATCACTCTTGAAGGTGTCTACCCCCTCCCTGAGAAGGTAGCAGCCGTTCAGAACTTCCCCGTGTCCTCGACCGTCAAAGCTCTGCAGAAATTCTTGGGCATGATCAGATATTATCACCGTTTTCTGCCAGCCATTGCCGCCACTCTTGCTCCCCTCTATGCCTCCCTTAAGGGCAAGCCGAAGGACCTGAAGTGGGGTCCCCTTCAAGAAGCAGCCTTCTGCAATGCAAAGAAGGCCCTATCAACTGCTGCGGCTCTCCCTTTTCCTATCCCACACGCCCCTCTCCTTCTCTCCACCGATGCCAGCGACATCGCTATTGGTGCAGTACTCGAGCAGGTGGTCAAAGGCTCACCCCACCCATTGCCTTCTTCAGCAGAAAACTGTCCAAGGCAGAATCGGGTTATTCTACCTTCGATCGAGAATTGCTGGCGGTGCACTTGGCTGTCCGTCACTTTCGCCATTTCTTAGAAGGTACGCCCTTCGTCATTCGCACCGACCACATGCCTCTGGTGCACACCTTCACATGACAGTCTGATGCCTGGTCCACCTGTCAACGCTGACATCTCTCCGCCGTGGCTGAATACAATTGCACCCTCCAATACGTCCCTGGGAAAATGAATCTCGTTGCCGATGCCCTGTCAAGAAACACGTTGGCTGCCGTTCAACTGGGATTGGATTACAACACCCTGGCTGAAGCTCAACGACAGGATCCAGAGTACCAAGCTTGTAGGACATCCTGCACGTCCCTCCGTTGGGAAGACTTTCCCCTTGAAGTCTCCAACACCACCCTCCTCTGTGATGTCAGTACTGGTAGACCGCGACCTTGGATTCCTGCTCCCATGCGCCGACAGGTGTTTGATTTCATTCACGGCCTTTCACATCCCTCGTGCCGTTCTACTGCACAGCTGCTGAAGGCGAGGTTCATTTGGCACGACATTTCTAGGGATGCTAAGGATTGGGTCCGCGCCTGTAATTCTTGCCATACTTCCAAAGTACATCGACACATGGATTCAGGAGTGGGCACCTTTCCTTAACCTCAGCGTCGTTTCGCACACATTCACGTCGACGTTGTAAGCCTCCTACCCACATCACAAGGACATCGTTACCTGTTTACCGTCATCGACCGCTCCACTCGTTGGCCTGAAGCCATTCCCATGGAAACTGCAACGTCCGCCTCATGTACATCTGCCTTACTCTCTGGATGGATTTCGAGATTCGGTATTCCTGAGCATATTACTTCTGATAGGGGAATCACTTTCAC
>NC_090758.1:31245455-31259934 GCF_036898095.1 Palaemon carinicauda | reverse complement strand
GAGAGAGAGAGAGAGAGAGAGAGAGAGAGAGAGAGAGAGACAGAGAGAGAGAGAGAGAGAGAGAGATAAGATGATGCAAGAAATAGCAATTCTGCCACAAGAACATGTCTCCTTCCAAATTGCAATCGATATGCGAATATGCAAATTTAGTTGAAGCCTGACGTGAACAACAATGCTTTCTATCAAGACATAAATGGGCTAACTAGTATATGAACTCTCTCTCTCTCTCTCTATCTCTCTCTCTCTCTCTCTCTCTCTCTCTCTCTCTCTCTCTCTCTCTCTCTCTCTCTCTCTCTCTCTCTCTCACATACAAACCTATAAACTTGGCAGTGGTAGGTACTCAGGAATTCAAATGTTAAATCGTCAGTTTCAATTTACCATTTGTCCTGTGATTTCCAGCTCTCAGGAAATGATAGGAAAGTCTCTCTCTCTCTCTCTCTCTCTCTCTCTCTCTCTCTCTCTCTCTCTCTCTCTCTAACACATACAAACCTATAAACTTGGCACTGGTAGGTACTCAGGGTTCCAAATGTTAAATCGTCAGTTTCAATTTACCATTTGTCCTGTGCTTTCCAGCTCTCCGGAAATGATAGGAAAGTCCTCTCTCTCTCTCTCTCTCTCTCTCTCTCTCTCTCTCTCTCTCTCTCTAAGTACATATGTCTCTCACTGCCTCTCCTCTCCTAACAAAGGCGATCTCTTGTAGTTGGGAAGTCTCAAATGGAGATGGAGGCCAGTGAGATGGATGTGGGTGAGGGAAGCATCGAACCAAGACAATTAGGTTGGGAGGGTTTGGGATTTCGCAGTTAAAGACTCAAGTCAGAATAACGTCAAACGATCCGCTGGAAATAAGCCAGGTCAGTTCAAGAGGCGAATCATAGGTTTGGTAAATATTATGGCTTTTTTGCATTTTGGATTCATTTTTTTTCATTTACGATAATTACATATATCCTTAACCAGAATTAGTGGTTAGATATTTATAAAATATGCATATGCAAGCAAACACAAACCTCTCACCAGGGTATGACTACTCCCTATTCTTTATCACCCTAAGAGAGGAACGGAGCAAGCTGCTAGACATGACAGAAAAACGGATTTTGAGCGAAGGGAAAAATCTATTTTTGGGTGAGGTAGCCATGTCGTCCTGATGAAAGTTCCTATTAGGTAGATTTCTAGGGTATATTTGACTACAGTAATATTCATAGAGAATTTTACCTTAGGGTATCCTGAATTCTAACTCCTGGAGCGAATAACCCTAAATAATCTCACAGAGATATCGCATAATATCAGAGGACGTATTTTTGACAGGTCACATAGCTATCTTCACCCCGAACAGTATTAACGTTTCGAGGGGGTATAGTGACAAGAATCTGAAACGAGAATAAAAAGAGAGCCGCTCATAAGGCATCTCTTCTACTCCGTTTCCAGTGTGTATCTGATGAAGGCGGTAGCGGCCTCTTTATTCCTTGTAGCGATATACGAGATGTTACAGATACTGTACTATAGGGAGGGGTCAACATGCCCTTTTACAATAAAAGGAAGGACGGGTCCATCAGGACAACATGGCTACCTCACCAAATTTATGATTTTTCGCTTCGCTCAAAATCCGTTTTTTGGGCTCAGGCCATGTCGTCCTGATGGAAGTTTACCAGAGCATTACTGTATCTGTGGATTCTCAATCAGTGCCTACTCTCAAGAAAGTATTTTCCTGGTCCGTCTAGACCTAGAGACCTATGATGTTACCGTCATACATCATTTCATTTAAGTATGAACTATGTTAGTGCTTCCTGCCCCCTACAGGGAAGAGTCGTACTAGACTCTGGAAAAAGTCTCGAAGAGTACATAAAAATTTATGGATGACAAAATGACAAGCTTGTATAGTGGTCTCGCCCTATACAATATAAAGCAAAGTTTGTGTAAGAGTCACCAATGTCAGAATGAATTTGTAACACCTTCCCAAATGTGACTACACTTATAAACTATTGGATAATGATTGTATCCGCATCGAAACAGATTTTGCCTCTTTGCCACCAACCCGTTAGGAAGGGTTAGAATGAGTGGACTTTTGCTTGAATCAGGGAATAGCCTCGGAAGACATACCATGATAAAAATATCCTTATTTTAATCTTAATGCTCAGTACATTTCTAATAACATGAGTGTGGGCGAAAAAGACGCAGGGTTCAATATGAACTAGTTTATTAAAATTTAATAAACGTACATATCAGATCAATATTTATAAAATTTATAAAAGGTGGATGATATGCATAAAAACATAAAGAAAAACAGTCAATAGAAAATATTGTTTCATCTACTAGGAAACAGATTTGCCACTTCAATTGAATTATTAATAATAATGATATAGTCTGTAAACTGTTTACATACACTAGAGTAAAAAACGCTTGGCACAAGTGTCCGTATTATGCTATATATTACCGACGTCAATGGAACAGTTCGTAAGGACACTTTCCTGGCTAAGCGTGTAGTAACATACAGTGACTACACGCGCACCCTCTTAATTAATCGTCCCAAATTAATTACACTGTTCCTCGCAGACTTTAAACAGAAGGTTAAAGAACTCTACCTGCTGCTACCTCAGATCTCATAAGTTGCTCCACTTGCTTCGCATAGTGCATAAAGAATGCCTTGGATGACTACCAGCAGGTGTGCAAACAAGGATGTTCAAAGTCCATATAATTAAAGAAATTTATGGAAGAGGCAACTTTTCTTGGATCATGATTAACGGGTGTACTGTCTGGATTCGTTCAGCGAATAACACGGGTGAATTTCACCCTTAGTTATAGGTAACTTTGAACCCAGGGTTTCTCTTCTGAAAAGCTGTCCTCTCATAAAGTCTGAAGTTCTATGAAGATAGACCTTTAGGCACTCCACTGGACTTAGAGATGCATCTTCCTTCAGAGGGCAGATTCTCTAGGGACCCCACCTGTTGGTGGGTAGCTTGTTCCTGGTAAGAAATGTTGGGTCTGGAAATATATTCAGTTCTCCCTCCAAGAACTGGATGTGGCCTTCCTCTCTAGAGAGAGCCACTATTTCATAACTCTGGCCCCCAAAGCGAGTACAAACAGAAATATGACTTAAATTCAAAACCTTCTAAGCACATTCCTCATTGTTCATTATTTATACACAATGAGGAATCATATCTAATGACCATGCAAATGGTCTTTGGAAGCGCTATAGGGCTAGTTCATTAAGAACGTCGTTAGAAAAGTCGACCTGTAAGGCATATGGTATCTGATTTGTCAAGGTTGGCTTGAACAATAGAATTGTGTTGGCTGCTAAACCTTGCTCGTGAATCTATCGGGAATTCTTTCGGTTTCTTCGCCTTGACAAAGGATAGCTATTTCTTCCCTGAAGCCTCATAATGTCTTGTGGTTTCCTCCAAAAGTCTAGACTGACTTTTAAACACCGAACCTTTTTCTCATCGTTAAGTAGAGAAAATCATGAGAAATAGGTTCAGTGTTTTCTGTGATGGACCGAAAACAGTTGACTTCTGTACTCACTGAGACGAGGATGGATCCGGTAGTGGTACGAATTTTAGTCATAGTTCCAATGCCAGAGGGAACCACACGTTATTTGGCCACTTGTGGACCACTATTGCTGCTTTCCCTTTGAAGGATCTCAGCTTATCGAGGACCTTCAAAAGGAGGTTGTGTGGAGGGAACAGATAGATACTGGACCATCTGTTCCGGTACAGGGACATAGCGTCCACTGCCTCCGCTAACGGATCCTCGTAAGGGGGCACGTAACGATCTATTTTCTTGTTGTCTTTCGTCGCAAAGAGGTCTATCTGCCACACTGTGACTCGACTCGAGATGAAGGAGAACGATCCTGCGTCAAGGGACCATTCTGACTCTATAGGTGTAAACCTAGATAGAGCGTCAGCTGTCACGTTGTGGAACCCTTGAAGGTGAACTGCTGTCAGGTGCCATTTCTTCCTTTCCGTCAAACGGAATATGGCCAACATCACTTGGTTGATTTGAGGTGACCTCGACCCTTGTCGATTCAGGCATCTCACTACCACCGCGCTGTCTAAAACCAGTCTTATGTGGGTCGAGTGGCGAGGAGAAACTTTCTTCAGTGTCAGAAGTACTGCCATGCCTTCTAGAAAGTTGATGTGAAATGACTTGAAAAGATTGGACCAAGCTCCTTGGACTCTCATCTGATGAGAGTGGCCTCCCCAGCCTTCCTTTGAAGCGTCTGTGTGGATAGTTACTGACGGGGGAGGAGGTTGAAGAAGTATTGATTTCTTCAATTGCTTGGCATTGGACCACGGCTTGAGAAGCACTCGCAGTCGAGTCGATAGTGGTCTTATTAGATCTCTTCGCGCGTTTGATGCGTATTTTCTCTAGACTCCTGTTGCCTACTTAAGCTGTGTTCTTAGCACTGGATCTGTTATCGAAGCAAACTGTAGAGAGCCCAGCACTCTCTCCTGTTCGCGTCTTGATATCCGTTTGGATTTCAATAGTCTCTTGACAGATCCTGCTATTTCTTTCCTCTTCTTTCTAGGAATGGAAAACCGATGTGACTCCAAATTCCAGTGGATTCCCAACCACTGAAATATTTAAGCTGGAGAAAGACGAGACTTTTTTATGTTGATCTTGAATCCCAGATGTTCCAGGAAATGGATTACTATCTTAGAAGCTTGCTGGCATTCTGTCTTGGATGCTGCCCACACCAGCCCGTCGTCCAAGTAGGCTACTACTTGGACCCCTTTAGGCGTAATTGATGGACGGCTGCGTTCGCGAGCTTCGTGAAAATCCTTGGGGCTATGTTTAGCTCGAAAGGCATGGCTCTGAAGGTGTAAAGTTTTCTATGTAACTTGAAGCCTAGGTGGGAGGAGAGGTGACGATTAATTGGAACGTGCCAATAGGTAGTCTCCCTCCTACTGGAAGTATCTTACTTCTGCTGTTGTGGACCTGAGGCCTTGCCTACTTGACCGCGTCCTCCCCTCAATCCCCTTCCTCTTGAAGGGCGTCTAGAAGAACCTCTGGCTGCTCCTCTAGCTCTCGAACAAAAGGAAGAAGTCTGCCTTTCAAAGGCTGGGTTAAAAACTGCACTTGTTAAGGTACCAGCTGGTACGTGGTTGGAGGTTGTGCCACTATTTGAGGCACTGCGGTCACAGGAAAATGTTGTTGTTGCTGTCGGTAGGGTTTAGCCGGCCAAGAGGATGGCCTAGGCCTTTTTGTCTTCCTCTTGGGTTGGGGACACTCATCCGAAGAAGACTTTCTCTTGAGATCTAAACCCCACATTTTGAGAAGGTTCCTATTCTCTGTGGCGGCCTTGTCTACTACCTCTTTAACCACTTCATTGGGAAAGAGGTCTTTACCCCAAATACGAGAGGAGATCAGTTTCCTCGGTTCGTGCCTCACCGCAGCCGAGGCAAACACGAACTCTCTACAGGCTCTCTTAGCTTTAATAAAGCTATAGAGATCCTTCGTAACTGGCCAGATGGGTTTTGGCTACAACCTTGAATATGCCCTGGATCTTGGGGTCACTTGCCTTCATTTCTAGTGTCGTTTGCAACGACATCGATGCCGCAAGTCTTTCCATTGTCTCTTGCTCTCTACGCAAGAGAACCTCCGACAGTTTTGGAAGTGCCTCACCGAACTGGCGTTCAGCAATATCAGCTTCCAGCTTCCCGACTGAGAAGGTAAGGTGTACGTCCTTCCAGTCTTCTTAGTCCAAGGGTAAGGTCAGAGATAACGGCTTGCATTCCTCCAAGGAGGGGCATGGTTTCCCTGCCTCCAACGCCTTTAAGGCTGCCTTATATCCCTTTTTCCAAGAAGGGAAAGGCTCTGGTAGGAGAGGCCCCAAAGGAGGGAAGCTTCTTACTCAAGGCGGGCACCTTTGAGTTAGTGAAGCCCCTCTCTTTCATCGAGCTCGCTAGTAACGTCTGAGCTATACTATGGTAAAAAACTATGACCTCCTTCGGCTCAGTCTCCACCTTTGAGTCTGGCTCCTTCCTAAGACGGACATAGCAGTCCGGATAAGAATCTTTGTTGGACCTAAATTCCACTTCTTCCAAGGAAATTGCTCCCAACTTTTCTGAGATCACGATCTTCCCGGTTGTCATTGGTATGTGTTCGGCATACCTCCAAGGATTGGTATCCGAGTAAAAAGGAAGATCCTTCACGCTGAGCCGCTTCTGAGGCCCACGTGATGCTGCAAGTCTACATATCTCCAGTTTCATTGCAGCTTCCTTCTCATCATTCTTCCTTTGAATTTGTTGGATCATCTCAACAATGGAAGAAAGAGTCCTTCCCAGTTCATCTGGGATAGCTGACGATGTAGACGGAATATGTTCTGGGTCCGGAACCGATGTAACCGACACTTCGTCGATTCTTTCCTTTTCTACTTGAGGAGCCTGGAACAGATCCTCCTCCTGACCTTCTCCTAGAAGGTCCTTTCCAGTAGAATCCGACACCTCCGACATTCTATCGTCCAATTGGATGTCTTGATGGGCGGCTGAGACTTCAGAATCTACCAGATTCAGGGCAGTTGGTATCTCCACCTGAGGCTGGGAGATGATTGCATCAGCCGATGCTTTAGGGAAAAGGTAGGCCCTCATCTTCTCATTTGGAGGGTAGGGACCTGAGGTGTTTTTCTGAAAACCCCTCACCCAGGATCATAACGTCTCCCTGGAAGTATCCTTTGACTCTTTTGACTTAGGGTCGTCAAAAGCCTCGGTAATCAGGTTAGAACAAACTGTACAAACCTGAGGGTACCATAGCGGAGATCACCTCTGGAGGCTGCGCGTGCTGCGTGCCTCCTGCAATATTGATGTCCACAGAAGTTCTTACTGCGGACATTACAGAACACACTCCCGCACTTCGGATGGTCCTCCTGTAAAGAGAAGAAAAATCCATGAGTATCAAGTGAAGGCTTTCACTTATATTGAGACATTTAGCTCATATAGAAAAGCTATAAAAAAAAGAAGGAAAGACACATACTTGTATTTCCTGTCCAGTCAATTGCTGAAACCTCCCGAGATATTAAAACTAAGGTTAATTCTATTCTAGAATACCTTTTGTAATTTCCTAAATGGAAATTTAAGGTGTCGTTCAAACCTTGAGATAAATATTTAATATACGGGATAGAAAAAATACAGAAAGAACTTACTTTCTATATATTGTACGGTCTCAACAAAAGGCTGTACAAGATAACATTAAGTATGATGAAGAACTTTAGTGTTATCACAAGCTCTGTATAGCAGTTTCTGCTAACGCAGTGTGTACTACACTACGAATACAGCAACTACTGTACATCCCATGCTGTTGTGCCGGCTAGCACGCGCCGGTACGTGCCGGCCGGCATCTACCCCTGTATAGTTCAAAGATATACTATCTTCAACTAATAGGCGGCAGCTCACTGATTCGCGACTGTGTGCAGGCCGGCAATCCTTGCCAGCCGACGGCTGAAAACACTAATACCCGGCTTCCCGCCGCTAATCGTAGTGGCCAGCAGATTCGGGCTGTGTTTCCACTGCCAGCAGGCAAAGGTAATAAAACCCATGCCCGCCGACATTAGCCAAGAACCAGAGAACCTCCACCTGCCCGGAGGTCGGCTGTTAAGCCGGCAGCCGGGTTAGGGGTGCAACACAATAGTCAGAGAAACAGTATGGATGTAAGGTTATAAGGCGGCGTTGCCATACGACCTTCCCTCCAGAAAGAGTGAACTTATGGAAGGGGAGAATGTAGCATTCAGGCTTTCAAAGAATCCATAGCCTGCCGGGCTCTACCGGCAGATATGGAAGGGAGACCAAGGGAGGTCTGGGGTTCACTCTGCAAAGAATAAAGGGTCTCTGCCGGCCGACACGTAGTGCCAGCCGGCAGAGAGCTGAACCTGTCCTTCATCCTAACCTATACTAGGTACGGAAGTAGGACTGCGTCCAAAAGAAAATAAAAGAAAGAGAGGTGGGGAAGGGATAAGGGTCCTATAGACTTCGTTTTAGCAGGAGACACACTCAGCCATTAGGGAAGCTCATCCTAACCAAGAGTTGTCTATTAGGGAGGAAGACTAGCAATACTTGCCATCCTCCTCCCAACCAGAAATAGTTAGGTGAAGTCATTTTGCCGGGCAACAGAGAAAACTCATTCTCCAGCCCGAGAAAAATAACACAGGACAGTCTGCTACGCCAATGGAGGAAGGAATCATCTCTTACAGAATCCTTCCAGCATGGACTAGGGAAGCAAAGCTTCCTGTGTCCGCCTCTAATCTAGCAAAGGAGACTCATTCTCTATGCTAGGAAGAAGCAGACCACAGACTAGAAACTCTGATGTTCTGCCCTAACCCAAAAAACGAGTCACTCTGGTTATCGGGTCAGGACAGACATATCCTAGAATAGTTATACCTGAATTATTATACAGATAGAACTACCAGGATTAAGCCAAAGGCATACTCAGAGGGAGAGAGGGGTTGAACTTAGCCTTCGGAGGAGAAAAGAACAATCGGGGATGTGCGAAAGTATACTACTGTATCTAGAATACTAGACTAGGTAAGATGAGAATCGATTACCTAAATCACCGAAACTCTCTCGTATACAGTCTTGGAAAAAACATTCAACAATATCTTACATGTATAAAATATTACCCTATAGCTTCAATATTATAACATTCGGAAAAACTTATATCATGCATGAAAGTACTAGTGCCAGAAGTCTAGGCTGCGAAGCCTCACGAAGGGCAAGATCGGTACCTCGACCCGTGTCGAGATCACCGAGCTAAAAACTGACGGTATAATATAAGCATTCCTAGCAGAGCTAAACAGCTAAATTATTAAAGCAAAACAAACCAGGAACGTCGCTCTAGCAAACTAAATGACCCATAAGAGCGAGCGATAGCATCCAGGATGCCTCCGTTAGGCAACAGCTCTTGTTTACATTAATATCACATTTGATTTAATTCAAAACGACAAGAGCTTACATTTAGACATACTGAAGATAATACTCAACTTTCCAGAGGCAGAAGAGCCCGGATAAGTCATCAAAATGTTGAATTAAATCCAAAATAACGAGAGAACACAAGGGAAAACACCGAGTAGTAGAGCTACTCGAAAAGGAATAATGAGGGCGTTACTGCCTTCATCAGATACACACTGGAAACGGAATAGGAGAGATGCTTTATGAGCGGCTCTCTTTTCATTCTCGTTTCAGATTCTTGTCACTATACCCCCTCGAAGCGTTAATACTGTTCGGGGTGAAGATAGCTATGTGACGTGTCAAGAATACGTCCTCTGATATTATGCGATATCCCTTTGAGATTATATAGGGATATTTGCTCCCGGAGTTAGAATTCTGGATACCTTAAGGTAAAATTCTCTGAGAATATCACTGTAGTCAAATATACCCTAGAAAGCTACCTAATAGGAACTTCCATCAGGACGACATGGCCTGAGCCCAAAAAGAATATTGTATTTGGCATCAGATTATGGTCTGCTTGAGGAATGGTAGAAGGTTATCAGAATTTGAGAAAACTACAGTAAATTTCTCTTTGAGATGAATTCGAATAGGAATGATTTTTGGTGATGAGACCAACAAGAGAAAGAGCCTAAAAACAGGAAACATACAAAGAAGAGATTACGGTATTATATGGAAGTGTAGAATAGAGAGAAGAGGTATAATCAGAAATCATGTTATTGGAATAACAGTAATAAAGAGGAAATATTGAAGAATCCAGGAATAGAGACTATTGTGGGTTGGTCATGATATGTGAAGGTCAAAAGGCATTGATTATGAAGCTGTCATGACCATAAATGTACAGTAGATGGGGACAGAAAAGGAGGAAGGACAAAGTTTCGAGGGAGATGTTTTAAAAAAAACCCGCTTATAAGATATTAATCCAAATAATTTTCAAGGGATATTTTCAACTCTATCTTTTTCCTTGAAAAGTTTTTAGGGCAAATCCCTTATAAGGAAGTTAAACTTATTTCTTATCATTGGAAGTTTTTAACCATAGTATTTTCCTGGAAAGGTTGCACAATAACCCTCTTATAAGTGAACTAAACCTGTTTCTTTTTAAAGGGATGTTTTCAACATTAAAACATTTCTAGAATAGTTTCAATGCAACCCCCTGTAAAGGGAATCAAAACCTACCATTTATCAAAGGACATTTTTAACCCTACCTTTTCCTTTGAAAGGTTTCAAAGCAACCCTGTTATAAGGGAGCTAAACTTATCCCTTTTCCAGGATATTTTCAACTCTAAGCTTTTACTTGAAAGGTTTCAAAAGCAAACACTTGTTAAGGTATCTAAACCTTTTAATTTTCCATTAATTTTTTTAACCATATCTTTTTCTTAGGAAGTTTTTGAGCAATCATTTAATAAAGGAACTAAACCCACTAACTTTCAGGGGATACCTTCAACCGTACTACTTTTCGCGAAATGGTTCATAGGCAACAGCGTTATCAGGTAACTAAACCTCCCTTTCAAGGAATTTTTTTTTTCAACTTTTCCTTGAAAAGGTTTCAACGCTGCCCCATTTCCAAGGGGAACTGTCAACCTAATCCCTTTTTTCAAAGGATGTTTTCAACTCTTGGTTCTGCATAGAAGGTCTCAATCCAGAGTCCTTTTCAAAGAATCTGTTCATCTCCTGGCAAAGCACTGATAGAAAATAGCAACCTCACATGGAAAAATGTAAAAGCTAAAGATGAAGAAAATTAAGGTTTAGAAACTCGCTCTTGAACATTTGGTATAGTTATAACACCATCATACGATCAAGTAGAAATAGTTCACGTACGTTTATTACCACTGCCGTACATCTGGCAGGCATATCATGGTCTGTCAGCTTATCATCTTCCCTCTGAAATTGTCTACCGAGTATCATCATCTGTCCGTCCTCCAGTTCACTTGCATTCAGAGGCATTATAAATTTTGAATTGCTTGTACTTAGTAGAAATAAATCCTAGATAATTAATTCTTTAAGTTGGTAATAATTAAGCATTGTTATTATTAAACTTTATACACATTATTTTAAACTGTCTTTAACATAATTGATAGACTTTTAACAAATTTCATGACAGAAAATTTATAGATTGAGTATTTTATTTCTAAAAGTTTTCAACTTAACTGATAACCATAAAAATAACATGATATGAATAGGATATATTGAAAAAAAAAATATTTTGGTTGACAATATGAATATTAGAATTAAATAAACTCCAACCCTGAACATCCCTGAGGAGGCCTTCCACGCGTTGCTTGAAATATATACTAGGAAGGCACCTTTTACCAGACAAAGATGGTATATACAGATGGATGGTGTAGCAATGGGCTCTTCCCTTGGTGTGCTCTTTGCTAGCCTGTTTATGGAAGTAGTTGAATAGAGGGTTTTGTCACGAATATTTTTATCCTGGCCTCTTCTACCCAGGACATCGAGACTCTCCGCAGGACGTTTGATGAATGCAGCTTCCTGAGGTTTACTGTCGAATATACCATAGATGGGTGGCTACCATTCCAGAATGTTCTCATCTCTCCTAACCAAATCGGATTTGATACTAGTGTGTACATTAAGCCCAATAACCTCTGCTTATGCTTAAATGGAGACAGTGAAGGCTCTGCCAGGTACAAGGCCTCCACCATCAAAGCCTACATTCGCAGAGCCATCTCCCACTGATCCTCTAGGGCTGCCCCATACCAAGAACTCGACTGAGTCGCCTAAGTCCTGGTGAACAGTGGCTACTCTAATAGAGAAGTCAGTCGTGAAATTAAGACAGTCATGGACACCTGGTACCAGGGTGAACAATCGACTGTGAACACCACAACTACCACCAACCTTTACTATAATGGGTTCATGCATCGGGATTACCAAAAGGATGAAAAGGCCATTAGAGACATAATAAAGAGTCACGTCTCTCCGGTGGATAAAAACACACATGTCAAGCTGACTATTTATTATCAAACCAACATGAGGAATAACTCAACCACGCCAACTAAGGAATCCTCATAGAGACCAACGTGGTCTATTCCTACTTATGCCCTTTTCCAGAATGCTCTGGACGTTACATAGTAATGGCCTCCATGCATCTGCAGAAGAGATTGTCCTGTCATGTTTAACAAGGTGCAATAAAAGCTCATGCCCTCCACGTCCACAACAACATCAAACATGGGGAAATAATTAAGAACACCAAGATTATCGTCCGTGGTCCAGATACCACGAGACCGCATACTTGAAGCTCTTCTTATACAGAGTGAAAAACCGACTCTTAACACTACCCAGGAAATGTTCGTCCTCCCCTCCTTTCGAAGGAAGAACACACAGAAAAGTAATCAAACCAACCACACACGGTAAAGTAATTAAACCAACAATGACATCTCCAACAAAGAAAACCCAACTGATCAAGACATAACTAACCCTGACATCTTCGATCAGCGACAGGATAGTCTTCCTAGACTACATATTCTCTTGGTGTACGCTCCTACTAATCAGAGCGCAGCTCCCAGAGGACAAGATAGTGACTCATCACCCATCAGTAGGTGGGAAGGCCGTTTGACTCTACTACAGCTACTCTCGGCGAGTGGTATAGCCAATGACGATCAGCCATTCAATTCACTCCGCCCATGACACCCGAGGCTGCCAATGTAAATCTGCTGCCTCTCGGCCTAAGCCAGATTGGCCGAATATACGGACGCAGCTCTCATCTTTTCCAGCACCCAAGCCCGAGGAAGAGAGACATCACTCCCGAAGCGCAAAGCTTGTTCACTGTACTCTTCTACCCGAATTGTAAATTTTACCAGATTTGTAAACTTTACATTAAAACCTTGATTCGCCAATTATTCCTGAATATGTCTAGCCACTATAAAGGATAACCTTTGCTCAGTTACTGACTGTATGCAGTAACCCTGAAAAGAAGACAATAAGAGCTATTGAGAAGACGGAGTATAAGATCATTGACACTGAGACAGCCATTATTTTTAACTAAACTATTATTTTTATTATTATTAATATTATTATTATTATTATTATTATTATTATTATTATTATTATTATTATTATTATTATTGATAAATACCTTGCAAACACACACACATAATTATGCTACACATTAGAAACAGCTACAAAGCTATATTATACTTCCATTAAACAAAATCGTACGCAAAAAAAAAAAAAACTAGATTCATTTGCGTATCTGAAAATTATGAAACTTTTCAAAGTGGACCAAATTTATCATTGCTCATTTGCAAACATTATTCCATCGAAATTAATTTATCAATATATGCAAAATTATTCATAAAATGACGAGTCAACACTTTCTAGCTCAGCAACAATATTTTCCATAAGCATTGTATATTACTTGTTTACTCAGTCATGTCAAAATAAAAAATAATTAATTAATAATAATATGTTCTAAGCATTAGAAAACTCATTTGTTAATTAATAACTATTGCTTCTAACCCTCCAACCTACTAGCTTAGGATTCTATCAAGACATTGAACTTTCAAACTTCAGTAAATCCTTCAGATCAACACTTCGGCAACTTCAGGTTGGTAAGCTTTTCCCTGAGTTGATGCTCGGGGTACTAAGGATTCACACCACCTCGAGGATGGTTCGATTTTAGAATATTGTTTTGATCTTTTTTGGAAGAATATTTTCTGTGAAAGATGTACGTGAGATTTGTTTGAATAATATAGTGTTTGACTGAAATTTTTTCTAACTCTGTTAAATAGAGCAAAAACTTAACCTAAAATATATGAACACAGCCTTCTCTCTCTCTCTCTCTCTCTCTCTCTCTCTCTCTCTCTATCTTTCATATTATATATATATATATATATGTATATATATATATATATATATATATATATATATATATATATATATATATATATATATATATATATATATATATATATATGTACACACACACACATATATATATATATATATATATATATATATATTTATATATATATATATATATATATATATATATATATATATATATACTGTATATATATATATATATATATATATATATATATATATATATATACATATATATATATATATATATATATATATATATATATATAAATATATTTATATATATATATATATATATATATATATATATATATATATATATATATATATATATATATATATATGTATACATATATATATATATTTATATATATATATATATATATATATATATATATATATTTATATATATATATAAATATATATATATATATATATATATATATATATATATATATATATGTATACACATATATATATATATATATATATATATATATATATATGTATATATATATATATATATATATATATATATATATATTATATATATATATATATGTATGTATACATATATATATATATATATATATATATATATATATATATATATATATATATATATATATATATATATGTATACATATATATCTATATAAATATATATATATATATATATATATATATATATATATATATATATATATATATAT
>NC_090758.1:31230455-31237955 GCF_036898095.1 Palaemon carinicauda | reverse complement strand
TAAAACCAGGTGTCCTATCAAATCGACCATTTCTCGTTGCATTGAGTATAGTTCAATAGCAAATTTTGAGAGATCCTTGCCCATGCTGGACAAAGTTAGGCATGTTTTAAGTACTTTGCCCACTACATCATTTGTGTAGTGTACTATAAAGATACACACCATACATACTTTTTCCAAATTATACAAAACTCCTGTTTTCTTAGATATGATATTTTCAAACCGAATAGTTGTGGCCTTATTCATTTGCTGCTGTTAATAATAATCGATACTTATTCATTCATCTTTTGCTATTTCATGCGTCATAGTCCTGAGCAATGTAGGCCTGGGTCACCCAACTCTTCTAGTGCCTTGTAGATCCCATTTGAAAGGTTGGTTAACTAATCTCTGTTGGGGGATGTAAAAAGCTTGCTTAAGCCTTCTCCATCTTCCTCTCACCTTCATCTCATTCATATATGGCATTTGAGTAATCTCTCTTATAGTTTCATTTTTAATCCTGTTCTACCATTTACCACCTAATATTTTGTCTGGGGGCTTTGCTCGTAAATCTAGAAAATCTGTTAGATATTGTTTTATTGTCAAATCACGACCCATGTCCATACAGTAACACCGATATTACTAAACTAATATGTAGTCTGATTTTCGTATGTAATTTCAGGCGATTTGATTTCCAAATTTTACTTTACATAGTCATTGTCTGATTTGTTCTCTTCAATCATTCATTGAATTCCAACACTAATTTGTAAGGTTTATTTGGTTGTCAATAAAATAAAAATTCAAAATAGACATGTTAGGGCACAGCTCTGAAAGCAATGGAAAACGGACGTGTTCAGGAAAGTATAAATAAACCAAGCATTTTTTACTTTGATAATCTTAATTCAACAAAATATCCATTAACGTAAAATCAAGTTTATGGTGGATATAAATCATAAATAATTACTTCCTTATTTTATAACTTTATTGGAGATGGATATATTTTCGAGTTTCTGGGTTACTAAATAATCTTTAAGGATTCGTAGCATCTTTCCAAAATACTTAGAAAGCCATTTCTCTATGAATAGAGATTCACACTTCTAGTCATAGAGTAGTCAATTCTCACAAGATATATTGAATGACAATGCATTCCTACATGAATTCACATTTTTTTCCGAAAAGGATGATTAAAAATTTCTGCTATATTCAGATAGCTTTGTCAAAACATCAACAAAAATCAGTATTTGTAATTTGACATTTCTTTGATCTCGTGTAAACTCATGCCTTTGACTTGATGCAAATATTATTTTTAGGCAAATATGAACTTTTTATATAATTTTGAAATCGATGAAATTAAAAGGTTGAGGTTATATTTAGAGACATCTCAAGATCTAATCCCTCCTAGACGTATAACAACCAGATGCTTAACGTAATGAATTAGACAGGTAATAGACGTACTTATTACGAGCAGTCGTAACAGATCCCCTCGCTTGTAAAATCTGTCGTCTCTATTCCAAATGGCCCCAAAACTTCCATCACCAACAACGAGTGATTCGACTGTGAAGCGCCATCTAGTAACAGCCTCATTGCAGACGAGGTCTTCATCTTGATTGAGGGGGAGTTTTAAGCACGTTCAAAACGATTATTACGTGCCAGATCCAGGGACGTTTTCGCCAACTACTCTCAGGGGACGCTTTTAAAACTTGTGTTTTCACTTTTCTAAAGAGGGTTAAGGGTGAGAAGAAATTTAATGGACGGGGAGAGAGATAAAAATTGGTGTAATTGAAGAGGGCCTAATTACCTAGGAAAAAGTATTAGAACTTTGGAAAGAACGAAATCGCTTTGCGCTACGGCCATGTAATGGCTGAACGTGGCTGTTAGTGTTGGAAGTGGCTGTTATTGGGATTAATTTCTTGATTAGCAGGATTTTAACGAACAAATTCCCAGTGTAAACTTCCAACTCTCGATTATTACGTTATTTGTAAGACACTTTCTCTAGAAAGAAAAGTATTCAATGAGATGGTTCTACCAGTATTAATTTATGCATCAGAAACTTGAAGTCTTACTAAAGCCTGAGAACATAATTAGTTACAGGTTAAAGAGCTATGGAAAAAGCATTGATGGGAATCACACTAAGGAACAAAAAAGAGCAACTTAAATACAATAGCAAAGTACAGGATATTCTAACATGTATCTAAAACAAATGGACATAGGCAGGACATACTATGAGAATAACAGATAACACACACACACACACACACACACATATATATATATATATATATATATATATATATATATATATATATATATATATATATATATATTGTGAAAGTATATCACAAAATTACGAACCAATCATGATCCCACATATAAAAGTGCAATGTTAAATAATTTTTCGTATGTTATTTATTTTCCTTTAAAGTCACTTAAAATAAGTAATTTTGAAAAAAGAAAAGGTTTATGTAATCGTCATTGTTATCAGCATAATATTTTTGTGCGAGGAGAAGAATGTACATATATTAACATGTATATACAGTTACAAGATTTATGTGAAATTTGTACATTGATATAGAGAAACCATTTAGTAATTTTCAGTTCAAATCATTAAGTGAATTTAATCTTTAAAGTTTTTGTCCTAAATGAATGACTATTTTCTTTTCTAGCATTTTCCCTACATTGAGGGGTCAGTTGCCTGATGCACCCACTCCAATGTATTTGATCAAAGGCAACATCTTCCACCAAACCTCTTCTCTCCATATCATCCTTCACCTTACCTCTAATGCTGGGGTAAAACTTGGGCGATACGGACATGTGGATGCGGTGAGCTGTGGATTTTAGCTAAATTTAGAGCATATAACCATACACCCCCATTCACCCCATGGACCGAGATGAGCATCGTCACATGTGCAATACATCCCGAGACACCAAGCTCCGTGTAACACTGGCGGACAGAATGAAACCTGTTCCATTTTTTCGCCTAGTTTGCTATGATGGTCTGGCACCTTAGGTACAACGAGCGCAAGGAAATAACGCATCGCATTATCCGTATTCTGTTCTGCAGGTATTGCTAACCTAATCACCTCTCTAATCTGTATATTCTGTATACCTCCTTATGGGAGATGTGGAAACATGCATCACTGCGCATGCATTCAAGGCTAATATATAAATTGAGAGAGAGAGAGAGAGAGAGAGAGAGAGAGAGAGAGAGAGAGAGAGAGAGAGAGAGAGAGAGAGAGAGCTCATTGAAGTATATGGACAACATAAAGAAAAATGAGAAATATAGTTGGTTAAATACTCTTATGCAGTTATGATTTGAGAGAGAGAGAGAGAGAGAGGAGAGAGAGAGAGAGGAGAGAGAGAGAGAGAGAGAGAGAGAGAGGAGGAGAGAGAGAGAGAGAGAATATTTCATCATACAAAGCTTGAACACCGTAAACAAATTAAAAATTATATCTGGAGGGAAACAAACTTTTAGTTTTACAATATAAAATGATTGAGTAGATTAGTGGAAAACTTTTTATATAAGGGGAGTCTATCAGATCACGCATGCCCCGATACATATCACATGTATATCGTGTACACAAAGATCAATTCAGATGTCAAAGCTCGCCCACTAAGCAGCGATCTCATATACAGCGGTATATAGCATGGTGATGTATCCCAATTAATCACCCTTACTGCTGTGTGCCTGCAATGTGCATCTCCCCTCGTCACTTACTCTGCATTATGAGTAGGGTATGTCATGGCATCCTGCATTTCAAAAAATATGTGCTGGAATATCGCCTGAAAGCGCTTGCGGTATTAAAACTTTCGGGATTTTTCCATATCTCCTCTGAGCACCAAGGTGTATCGCCCAAGTCTGACCCTAGTATAATCCTCGTAAATGACTCTTTGTCGGCTTCCCTGCCTCCGGCTTGATGATCTCCCCAAAATAGGCTCCTCCCAAAGCCTCCTTATTCCCTCCCCACTATCCATCTTTAACACGCTCTCACAATATCTCAGTGGTGATCTTTACAACGCCTGCCATTCTTCTCATCTTGTTATTTTCCAACCTTTCAAGGAGTAATATTCCTATAATCCACTTCAGAATTCTTAGCTCTATTCTCTCAACCTTTGCTTCCTCTTTTCATCCCCTAAGCTCAAGTTTCTGATCCATGCATTAACACCGGTCTTATTACCGTTGTGTATATATTTTTCATATTGCGCATATATCTTTGATGAAATATATATGAACTATCTATCCGAAATATCAACCAAAATGTTGAATATTAAAACATTTCAGAATAAACCAAAAGAAAATAAATAAAATGGTAAAAAGCTAGTCCAGAAAAAATAGTTTTATCTTAGGATAAAAAATACAATAGAGGGGAAATTATTCGATGCATTTTAATCCTTTACAGTTTATTGTATTCTATATTTTCCTACAAAGAGAAAATGGTAAGCTTATATCACAAGATGTTTATGTCATTATTCACATAATCTTTAGGTCATTATCATCCCACATCTATGAAGATCTAAACATTAGTCATATCAATTCAAAGAGTCTGATTATTAATATTCTAAATAATAATTTTATTCACATGAAAAGAACAAGAAAAAGTGTTTATTTACAAGTTGTTTATAAATATACAACATTACAGTAAATACACACCAAAAAAAAAAAAAGGTCGAATACAGGAATATTCAATAGGAAGTTTCTTTTAGAAATCTTGTCATTTTTCTTTGGTATATTTAAGACTTTCTAAAAAGATTTTTCTTTTTTTAATTATCACTCAAGAGTGTTTATATATTTGGAAATTTCATCCCAATGTCAAATTTCATATATTATCTAATAACTATAATTAATTATCAATTAGTATTATCTGTATCCTTCAAATGTATCAGGTTCATTATTTAACTGTTCTTCATTGTCAGTTATCTCATTTCTATATATTTTCTCATCAATAAACACAAATATTATTCATTGTCTTATTATGCGATTTATCTTATACCTTTTTCCTTTACTTTTCATTCAACACTAAAATAAGTCCTATCTTTATTTCAGGTCTTAATTTCATTAGTTTCAATGCATTATCTCCTTTTCTTTTACTCATACATTATTTCTTATCCTTCAATTATACGTTACTTTGTGTTTCATCGTCACCGTATCTTCATTATATCTTTTTATCTTATCTTATTGCTGATTATTTACGTTTAATACAATTATCTTACTTTATTTTGTATTATAAATATGTTTTTAATTTTCTAATATTTTCCACCAGAATGTTTACTTCCATCTCAATAAAATGTTTCAATCCCTTCAACATTTTTCTATTTTCTGCGTGAATTCGTAATAGTTCTTTATACAGCTGTATATTTCACACATTGTATAAGTGCCGGACAACACATTGAAACACATTTTCCAAATCTATTCGCAAACCAAGTTGATTGAAAACCCTCATAGGAATAGAACAGAAAATGGATTAATTCAGCATAAAAAACACTTGAAGTTTTACTCCACTCGAGGGTGACCCGAAACGAGTCAGCTTTGGCGCAAGCTGAGACTGAGGTAATCACTCAAGAACGCAACAATCGCGAGTGAGAGGAGAAGTGCCAAGGTATGTGGTTTTGGTTGCTGGCCTGATGAGGGGAGCATTCTTGGAATTAAAAAGAGGAACTGTTTACAAAAGGTTTTATATATTTTGGAATTGGTATTTCTAAATTGTTTATTGAGAGAGAGAGAGAGAGAGAGAGAGAGAGAGAGAGAGAGAGAGAGAGAGAGGAGAGAGAGAGAGAGGAGAGAGAGAGAGAGAGAGAGAGAGAGAGAGCATTCTGAAAATTATATGAAAATCTATAGGTAAAATATTTACAACCACACCCACACCCACCAACACACACACACACACACACACACGCACGTACACACACACACACGCACACACACGCACACACACACACACACACATATATATATATATATATATATATATATATATATATATAATATATATATATATATATATATATATATATATGGGTGTGTGTGTGTGTGTGTGTGTGTGTGTGTGTGTGTGTTTATCTATAACTTTGTCTTAACTTCCCTTTTCTGCATTGTCACTTATCCTTTTATTTACTTTTGGACGAAATCCCCCTTTCTGTATTAATCTTTGTTTAAACTTACCATTTCTGTATTCATCTTTGTCCAAACATTACCTTTCTGTTTTTACCTTGCCTGAACCTTCATTTCATGCTTACCTCTTTTCTGTATTTATCTTTGTCCACACCTACCTTTTTCTGTATTTACCTTTGTCTAAACTTACCTTTCCTTGTCTTAAACTTTCTCCTAAACTTAACATTTTTTTTTTATTATCTTTGTTAGAACCTTCCTTTTCTGCATCTAGTATTAAATAAAAAAACGACCTTTTTTCCGTATATACCTTTTTTTTTTACCGTCCTCTTTTAGGTGTAGCCTAATATTGTTCTGAACTTCCCAGTCAATTTATACCTTTATCTGAAATTCATAATTTGGATTTCCATTTGGCCAAGCTTCCCCCTTCACTATATACCTGTCTGATATCTCGTCTCTGAATTTACTCCATCTGAAGATCCTTTATTTGAACTCACTTCATTTGAAACTAACCATTATTATATTCACCTTCAGCTGAAGCACCTTATTTTTGGATTGACGTTCCTCTTGAACCCACCACTATTGAATTCACAGCTGAAAGCCACCAATTTTGAAATCATATCTGAAACCCACCACTTTCGAATTTACATTCAACTGAAACCCACCAATTTTGCATTCACCATCAAATGAAACCCATTACTTTTTTTTATTAGCTTTCATTTAAAATTCACCACTTTAGAATTCGCATCTGAAACGCACCACTTTTGAATTAATTTCTGAAACCTACCCACTTTGAAATCACATCTTAAACATACCCACTTAGAATCCACCTGCATCTGAAGCCCAATAATTCTGGATGCCCATTTGGATTTTCCTGTATCAGAACTTACCCCTCTAGCTTTACCTTAGTCACTGGAAAGGGCTGAAATGTCCCTGGATTCCATGACCGGCACATTGTAGTTGAATTGGCCGTCGACGCTGTGCTGCTGCGTCTTGTAGTACAAAGTCGAGATCCTGGCGGAGCAACGGAGGGTCATCTCGCCATGCTTGAAGTGTGACCTGGTCACCAAGAATTTCAGCTGGAGTTTGGTCTGCGCTAGGCCGTCCGGGAAAGAGATGGTCGGCAGACTCAGCAGGTATTCCGGTGGGGCCTGTGAAGTGATTGAGAGGATGTATCAAAGATTTAGGTTCTAATTTAAGGTTTGATATAAGAAGAATGGCAGGAGGAGTAAGGATTAAAGAGGTAATAAGAGTGGTTGTACTTTATGGTTGGATATGATGAGAATCGCAGGTGTAGTAATGATTGAAGAGGCAATAAGAGTGTCTGGTTTTAATTTAAGGTCGGATATTGGAATAATGACATGCATAGTGAGAATTAAAGATGTAATTAGAGTGTCTAGCTGTAATTTAAGGTCGGATATTAG
>NC_090758.1:31222955-31225455 GCF_036898095.1 Palaemon carinicauda | reverse complement strand
TGTCGTGAATTTGGCTAAATAATTTAAACCTCACGGGTACTAGGCTTCCTAGCCTAGGCACCTTCACACTTCATGCATGATATAACCTTCCTGGTAAAGTTTTACTGAAGCTCAAACAATATTTTATACATTTAAGATATTACTGCATTTATTTTTCTTCTTCCAAGATAGTATACGAGAGAGTTTCGGTGAACGATTCTCACTGCTCCTAGGTTACTAGCCTAGGGGCAGACTGATACCTCCTATACCTTTCAAACCAATACTAATCTCCTGGTGGGATTTAAGAGCAATTCCTCTCCCTCTGACTAGCCTAGGCTACCCTCAGTTAGCTTTGCCCTGAACTGAGTTCTGGCAAATCTTTACTGGGACGTCCCGTTTCTTTCTCTCAACCACTGTGTCAGTTTCGAGCCTAGAACTGGACATCAGAGTAGAATGTCTGTGTTTGGCATCCGTCCGTCTGGTGAAATGACTTCCCAGGTCGGGTTAGGTTGCCCTTACAGGAGGCTAGACCTTCCTAGGCCTTACCTCGGAGGTTTTTGTATGACAGTTTCTCCCCCTCCCCCCCCCCCCTGGCCTAGCCAGACAGTCCCTGTGCTGGTAGATCTTTAGCCGAAGAATTGAATTCTTCCCCTGCCGAAGATCTCTGGTACGAGATTCCATCCCTTTTGAGATTGCGTCCTGGGTGTCGCCTTCTCACCTAGACTAACCCAAACTGAGGAACCCTCATCTGTCCTTTGAGTGTTCTTCAGCCCTCCCTTGGACTGCCTTTCCTATCCATGCTACCAATATGGATGGGATATGGTCGGATGGAAGCCCGAATCTTATTCCCTCTTCCCTTTGAACCCTCATTCCGGATGTAGGCCGGCAAGGCTGAGCCTTTGCCTTCTTCCATCCTTCTTTTCCTTTACCTTTCCCCATTCTGGGCCAACTGCCTGAGCCCAAAAACTAGGATATATAATTGTATCCAAATGACAAACAAGAAAGTAGAATGCTATCTAAATGATAAACAAGAATGTAGAATTATATCCGAATGGTAAACTAGAAATTATAATTATATCCAAATGATAACCTCGACAGTATAATTATATACAAAGGATTTACTATGATACAGAATTAAATATAAAAGGTATACCATAAGATAAAATTATATCTAAATGATAAACTAGAAAATAAAATTATCCTCAAATGATAAACAAGAAAATAAAATTACATCCAAATGATAAACTTGAAAATAGAATTATACCAAACCGAAAAGCTAGAAAATAATATTATATCCAAATAATTAACTATAAAAGAAAGCAATTAGGGACCTATCTCACCTGTTTCCCGTTTATCTGCCAGGTCAGTAAAGCTGGTGGAAGTGACCTGGCTGATGTGCAGGTCAATCTGGCCAAGTCACATATGTGGTACTCATGCTGTGTACCGTGGATGAGCGGTTTTTCCTCGGGGACGACTGGGTGGAGAGGAGAAGATAATTAGTTCTCATGTTTAATTGGTTAGAGAGAGAGAGAGAGAGAGAGAGAGAGAGAGAGAGAGAGAGAGAGAGAGAGAGAGCGAGAGAGAGAGAGAGAGAGAGAGAGAAAGAGAGAGAAGTATGAAATTTATTTCTCATTTACCTGTTAATAATAATAATAATAATAATAATAATAATAATAATAATAATAATAATAATAATAATATTATTATTATTATTATTATTATTATTATCATTATTATTATTATTATTGATATTATTATTACTATTACTACTATTGTTATTATTATTATTATTTTTATTATTATGTTTTTGGGTAGTAGACCCTGTTTCTGGCAAGTTTTGTTAAAAATAATTACTGCCTCAGTTGCATTGATCTTATACTTTACCTTATCAATGGCTCATATTGTCTTCTTCTCAGGATTAGTGCATACAGCCAGTAATTAGGCAAGAGTCATCCTTTATGGTGGGTAGTCAAATTCAGGAATTTTTTTGCGAATCAAGGTTTTAATGTAAAGTTTACAAGTTAGGTAAAATTTACAAGTCAGGTAAAAGAATACAGAGAACAAGCTACGCGTTTCAGGAGTGCTATCTCCCTTTTTTCAGGCTAGAGTGGTAGAAACGATGATAGATGCATCCTTTTATATGAAAATTCTGGCTTAGGTAGAGAGGCAGCTAATTTAAAGTGGCTGTCTCGGGCGTCGTGGGGAGAGTAAATAGTGTTGTTGATAGAATGGTGGATTCTCATTGGCTAAGGTGCTCGCCATGAGTGGCTCTAGTTCAATCAGACTGCCTTCCCACTCACTCATAGCTGATGTGTCGCAATCTTGTCCTCTGGCAGCTGGGCACTGATTGGTGGCGGCACTCGCCGAGAGGGTATGCAGACTAGGCAGGCTTTCCTGTCGCTGATCAAAACTGTCTTGGTCGGTGGTGTCTTGATCGGTAGACTTGTCTCGGTTGGAGATGACATGGATGGTAGAATTACTTCTCATTGTCTTGTTCCTGTGATAGGAGGAGAGAAAGAAC
>NC_090758.1:31207955-31210455 GCF_036898095.1 Palaemon carinicauda | reverse complement strand
TTCTAATGATAATAATAATAATAATGATGATGATAATAATAATAATAATAATAATAATAATAATAATAATAATAATAATAAATTCATCTTATCAATATAATTTTTATGCATATCACTATTATTATAACCACTACCACTACTAAAATACTTTTACTATAAATTTTATAATTACATGTCCAAGCCACTCATGTCCTCCCTCATCCTACTCTCTCTCTCTCTCTCTCTCTCTCTCTCTCTCTACTCTCTCCTCTCTCTCTCTCTCTCTCTCTCTCCTGGATACAATTCCCACCTTTATCCATATAAAATAAGGCGTGCGTAATGATTTTTTTTTCTTTTTTTTTTTTGTTAAATACTCATAAAATACAGCCTGGAATCTTGATCAAGAGTAGGGTTGGAAATCTGAGTTTACTGGACTTCAGCCGTAAGCCCATCTCACAAAATAGAAATCTTGCCACTCCTCGAACCCGTCACCACCACCAAACTATATACCTACGTTTGTCATCATTCACGCTCGTTAGCTCGTTATTACCCTCAAAAATTACCCTCCCACGCCTTTATTTTCATGTTGTGTCACTCAAATATGAAATGACTTATACAGTACCACATAACGCATATATATATATATATATATATATATATATATATATATATATATATATTATATATATATATATATATATATACACTTTATGAATGGAGCATGCACCAGTGGTAGGTTTCTATGATAGAGAGAGAGAGAGAGAGAGAGAGAGAGAGAGAGAGAGAGAGAGAGAGAGAGAGGAGAGAGAGAGAGAGAGCTTGTTATACGCGTCACACGTACGTCACGGAGATCCATTGTCCGAATGCCTACTCGGCTCTCGCCAACTTATGCTTGAAAGCCAAGTGTAAGCTCATTAATGAAACACACTTGGCATCTCAGTGTAATGTCATAAATTAGCGAAAAACAGTATAACACGGGATCTAAAATGCATAATAGTTACTTTTTCGTAATTTTAAATCGAGTTTGGGTGTTTTGTTTTTTTCAATTCTGTGCATTTATTAAGATTAAGTTATCCCTTTTCCTTTTTCAAATATTTGTATCTTTAATTCTGTTTTGAGTTGACTAGTTACTTTTGCGTAAAATTTCAATTACATTTTGAATCTTTTTTAATTCTTGTTATTCTTTAAGTTATTCCCTTTTTAGCATTACAATTTTCTAGTTATCTTTGTTATTTTTTTTTCTATTCTTTATTCTTTTCTCTCAAGTAAGTTCATTTTCTCTTTATATTTATATTCTGTTCTCCCAGTTATCTTATTTTTCCTATTAAAATTTTTTATCAATTCTATTATTTTTTAAATTGGTTATTTTCTGTTTTCTTTTTCTCTCCCTTGATTTAGTATTTCATTTTAAGATAATATTTGGCATTTTCTTATTCTTCTTTTACTTCCCTATGCCTAATCTTGCCGTTTATTCATTATATATCTGTTTCATACTTCCCCCTATTCATATATGTTCTCTATTCACAACTATTCTTGTTTATATATATTTTTTCCTTTATATTTATTTTATTTTCATATTATTAATTCTTCTTCTTTTCCTTCTTCTATTTCTTCTCTTTATTGTTCCTTTCTTCCATAAATACTTGTTTTTCTTTATACCTGATTTTTTCATGATCTACCTTTTTTTTATAAATTTCATGTCATTCATTTCTTCTCTTATTCATCCATTCCTTCCCTTTTGTTCTTCTCCTATTTCTTCTTCAATTATTATCTTATTTCATTTTGATATTTGTTTTTCTTGATCATATGTTTTTCTATTACTTAATTCTTTTATATGTTTCCTGTTATTCATTCCTCCTCCTTCTCCTCCTTCTTCTAATAAACTGTTACTATTCTTCCCCACGTATTTCTTCTCTTTTTTCATTGCACTAGTTACTTTTCTTTAAAATCTGTGTTTATTTTTATATCTACTCTTCTTTTCCCTTCTTCTTCCATTTCTCTTTTTCTGTTCAATAGAGAATTGTTGTGTTCGAATTTTTGTAATTTGCACCATTTATATTTTCCCTGTTATTAATTTTTTCTCTTCCTCTTCCTTCTCCTTCTACCTTCTTTCTTCTTGTTTCTTTTCATGATTCTTCTCTTCTTCCATTGTAGCAAATTTTTATTCTTATAATAAGAATTTTAAAAATGACATTTTTCACATAATTCCTATTATTCATTTATCTTACTTTTCTCCTTCCTTCTTTTCTTCCCATTTCTTATTATTCTCCTTCTGTTATTCCATTGCTCCATACACTTTCTCCTCATTCTTCTTCTTTTATTTCCTCTTCCCATTCTTCTTATTCCTTCCAATTATTCTACTATTTTTTTTTCCATTCTTCTATCATTACAATGTACCATTCCCCATGATTTTCATTCTTCTTCTTATATTTTCTCTTCCCCTTCTCATTCCTTCTCATTATTCTTCTATTTCTTACCATTTTTCTATCATTGCACTGTAGCATTCCTCTTCCTTCTCATT
>NC_090758.1:31181873-31201873 GCF_036898095.1 Palaemon carinicauda | reverse complement strand
AAAATCAAAAAGTGTATCCAGAATTGTAGGGCTTCAGATGCAAGTGAATTCTAAGTGGGTAGGTTTAAGTTGTGAATTAAAAAGCTGTGGGTTTCAGATGTGATTTCAAAGTTGGTAGGTTTAAGATGTAAATTCAAAGTGGGTAAGTTTCAGATGTGAATTCAAAAGTGGTTGGTTTCAGAAGTGAATTCAAAGTCGGGTAGGTTACAGATGTGAATTCAAAAGTGGTGGGTTTCAGATGTGAATTCAAAAGTGGTGGGTTTCAGATGTGAATTCAATGTGAGTAGGTTTCAGATGTGAATTCAAAAGTGGTAGGTTTCAGATGTGAATTCAAAGTGAGTAGGTTTCAGATGTGAATTCAGAAGTGGTGGGTTTCAGTTTACAATTCAAAAGTGGTGTGTTTCAGGTGTGAATTCAAAAGTGGTTGGTTTCAGATGTGAATTCAAAAGTGGTGGGTCTTAAATTAAGTCTAATAGAAAAGATAATGGGTTTTCATTTGAAAGTGAATTGGAAAGGGGTGGGTTTGCAATTGAATGAGGTTCCGAAAGTAGTGGGTTTCAGGTGTGAATTCAATAGTGGTGGGTTTCAGGTGTGATCTCAATAGTGGTGGGTTTCGGAAAAACATAAATCCAAAAATAGGGTGCTTCAGCTAAAGGTGAATTCAATAATGGTTGGTTTCAGACAAAATGAATTCAAAACCAGGAAATTCAGATGGAGTAAATCCGAAAAGGTGATTTCACATAGGTATATAGTGAAGTGGGAAATTTGGATTAATAGAAATCCAAATGGTGGATATCAGATAAAGGTAAATTAGATGAATGAAGTTCAAAGAAAAGTAGGCTATAGTTAGAAGGGGACAGTCAAAAAGGGGTATATATGGAAAAGAGGACGTTTTGTAGTTGGTACATCTGGAAGTGAGAAGTTCACATAAAGGTATATACAAACAAAGGTCATTTAGTATGGAAACTGCTAAATGCAGAAATGAAAGGTTTTAACAATGATAATAACAAAAAAAGGTAAGTAAAATGACAAAGGTAAAGACCAAAAAAAGAAAATAAGGTGAGTTTGGACAAAAGTTATCACCGAAAAGGTAAGTCTGGACCATGATGAATATAGAAAAGTGAAGTTCAGACAAAGCTAAATACAGAGAAATGGTAAGTATGTGGAGGATTTATTTTTGTTTTATTCTATTTTTGTTTTTGCCAAATCCTGAGAGAGAGAGAGAGAGAGAGAGAGAGAGAGAGAGAGAGGAGAGAGAGAGAGAGAGAGAGGAGAGAGAGAGAGAGGAGAGAGAGAGGAGAGAGAGAGAGAGAGAGGGGTAGCTAGTGCATCGATTTGTTTGTTGTTAGAAAGACTGTTGGTATAAATGAGTCTGTCTGTTTATCTTTTAGCTAGGTTAGGACAGTACTAAATGTTTCGGAGAAAATGTTTTCTTTGATTGACTGCGACTTGAGGCAGTTGTGTGTGTGCACGCTGGATTACTATATTTATTTGATTGATTTGACCAGCATTGAAAGTGATCATTTATTTTTGAGCCGTAATTCCTCCTTGGTGAGACTTACTCCTTTGAGAGAGATATTTTGAATATTAATTGATGACCTGGCTTGTTATAAGGGACTTGGAACTGACTGCTATTTTAGATTTGGATATAATCGGTAACGTCTTTGGCAGTAAGAAGGAATTTTCGATTGATGATGATGATATGAAGATAATAACCACGACCCAAATCAGGGAAGTAGTTGTGGCAAATTTCCCCCCCAGTGAACTGTTAAACACAGAGTTGTGTTAGTGTGCCGTAAAAAACAGTCCGGCTTGTGTGTGGCGACAGTGTTGGTGTCCCATAATATTTATAAAAGATAATTTGTATATATATATATATATATATATATATATATATATATATATATATATATATATATATATATATATATATATATATATATATATATATATATACATTTATATATATATATATATATATATATATATATATATATATATATATATATATATATATATATATATATTATATATTTATTTTTGGTGTTGGTGTGCAGTGTAATTTAAGTTTGTTAGGGTTTTCTTGTGTTTATTTGAATGGTGTTTATGGTATATTTAGTGTAAAGTTTTTGATGCTGTTGATTCTAGTTTAAAGTGTTAATTTCTGAGTAGTTTAAAGTGTTTTTTTTTTTGTGTGTGTGTGGATGGTTTATGATTTATTTTTAATTTTTAAGAAATATAGTTTTAAGGTTATGTTTTCTTTTGTTGTTTGTCCTTTGGTCTAAGAGTCTGGTTTTAGATAACGTAAGGGGAATGTTTGTTTTGTTGAGACATTTGTCAGCTAGAATTATTCAAAGGTGTGGGGGTTATTATTGCAACATCCCGCCACATTATTTTGGCGCCCAAACAGGGACAGCCGAGGTGGGATTGAACCACACTTTCACAAAGGTTATATTTAGGATTTAGATTTAAGGTTAACGACAATGGAAGGTAAATTAAAGGCTTTGGAGGAGGAATTGCGGCATTATAAAGAACGGGAGCAGATGTTGATATTGAGAAAGAGAGATCGCTAGTAGAGAATGAGAGGTTGAACTGGGAGAATAAGGCGATGCAGAAGGAGCTTAGGGAGTTAAAGGGAACTGTAGAGAGAGAGAGTGGAAGAATGTTTTGAGATGAGGATGCAAGAGAATGAGGAACGAATGGAGAAACAATTGGAAGCTATAATGGAACAAGTAATGGGGATGATGAAAAACTTTAATGAGTGAAGGTGCAGTCGGAGGAGTGTCCTCAGCTTCGGGTAATGGGTTAATAGTGGATGAGAAGGCCAAGGTTAGTAATAATGGGGAAAGGAAGTGATAATGATAGTAATAGTAATAGTGATTGTGATATTGAAGATAAGGGAATTAGGCATAGTAGGGATGAACAGAAATGTGATAGGAAGAATGAGAAGAAAGGTAAAAGTGATGTGAAGAAAGAGAAGAAAAGGTGTCAGGGTGAGAGTGAGGATAATTATGAATTGGTGAAAGTGGTAAGTAAGAAAAGGGGTAAGAAAGGAATGGTTAAAGATAGGAATTTGAGCGTTTAATTGGATTTTTTGTATTCAAATGAAGAAAGAAACAAGAAGGAAGGTAGCAGTGATGATAGCAGTGAGAATGAACGTGATGTGTGTAAGACTGTGTTTATGAGGGAGGTACCTCGGTGTGAAAGATTCAATGAGCGTAGTAGTAGGTATGTATACGAGTTTTTCAAGGAGTATGAGAGGTATTGTCATGATAAGTATGGTGATTGTAAGAGAGTTTGGGCTAGGGATTTAGAGGAATATTTGACTGGGTATTTGTTGTCGATGTATGGTGTGATAATAAGTGTAGGGAATGTTGATTATGAAAGTGTGAAAAAGAGAATAATTAAACAGGTAAAACGTATGAAAGGGAGTATTAGATATAAGCGTAAAAATGATTTTGATGAGTCACGGATGAATGTAGGAGAAGCAATATCGATGTATGTATGTAGATTAGAAATGTTAGCAAGGAAGAAGTATGGAGATGAAGGTATAAATTAGTATAAGGAGTTAATTAGGAAGTTTTTGGCGACTGTACCTGAGATTGTTGCTGAGTTTATTAATTTGAAACGGAAGGAGAAAATAAGGTGGACGAAGGAAAGATTGACATGGGATATTTTAAGAGATAGTTCAGGATTACGAGTTAGATATATGTATGAAAGAAAGTAAATCTGTGAGTGTAAGAACTGGAATGGAGGAAAGTACGCCAGAATTTGTTAGTTTTAGAGATGCTGTTATGAGAGGACAGATGAGGGTAGCTGATAATGTAGTAGATAGGAGTGTTAGGGCGAGTAATGTGGGAATACCTGTAAGGACAAATGAAGGGTTTAGGCAAGGGAATCCGGTTTGGAGAGACAGGAGTGCTAGTGCGCAGCAAGGTAGGTCAGGTAGTTGTGTTCATGAAGAGAAGTGTTATAGGTGTGGGAAAGTAGGGCATAAAATGAATGAGTGTAGATGGGCGTTAGGAGCATGTTTTTGGTGTGGAGAGACCGGGCATCGTATTAGTGAGTGTAAGAAAGAGAAAGGGGTTAAAAGTTATCGGTGTGGTATGACTGGGCACATAGCGAGTGGATGTCAGAGTAATCGTACAAATGTGATTTGTGATAATTGTGGTAAGGATGGTCATTATGCTTGAATGTGCAAGAATGTGTACTGAATGTGGTGTAGATGAGCATGTAGCTAGAGTATGTAGGAAGAAGGGATTAAGTCAGCCAGGATGTTCGGGAAACTAGTGTGTAAGAAAGTTCAGCTGGGTGAGTCCTCCTGTGTGTGTGGAGGGAATAGGATCAATGTTTGTGAGAATGAAATGAATAATTGGTTGGAAATTAGTAAGTATGAACCTAGTATGCATGAGAAGTTAGGGTTGGAAAATAAACATTTAGTGTTAGGTGAATATAGGAAAAAGAGGCGTTTGAAAGTTTTAAGTGAGGAGAAAATGCAAAGGAAATTTATAGGTATAGGTAGGAATCTAAAGTATGACAGGGGTGTAAATGTACAGGTGAGTATGGAAGATAAATGTCTTAATACAGATGAATCATGGCTGAGTATGAATTATACCTATAGTGTGTATGGTGTTTCCTTAGATGATGTTAAAGAAAGTATGATGAATGCGAGAATGAGAGATAGGAGAATGATAAGTAGTATGAATGAATCTTTTATTAAAGTAGAAAATGGTTTTGATGAAATGGATGAATTACTGACGGAAATAAGTGAGATTTTAGGGCCAGATGATAGTGAGGTAGATGGGATAGTGCATGATATATTAGATGGTAGAGATTTAAATGGGAATAGTGTTAATGTAGCGAATAATTGAGACAAAGAAGAAGTGATTGGGAGTGTGTATAATGGCCCAGTTACTTGGAGTAGAGGTCCCGTTCCCGACTGCGACTGGGTAATGAAAAAAATAATGTAAGTGGTTGTTTCAAAATGTGGAAGGATTTAGCAAAGTAAGGGGGGAGGGATGTGGAGGATTTAATTTTGTTTTATTTTATTTTTGTTTTTGCCAAATCCTGAGAGAGAGAGAGAGAGAGAGAGAGAAAGAGAGAGAGAGAGAGAGAGGAGAGAGAGAGAGAGAGAGAGAGAGAGAGAGAGAGAAGAGAGAGAGAAGAGAGAGGAGAGAGAGAGAGAGAGAGAGAGAGAGAGAGAGAGAGAAAGAGAGAGAGAGAGAGAGAGGTAGTTAGTGTATCGATTGTTTGTTGTTAGAAGACTGTTGGTATAAATGAGACTGTTTGTTTATCTTTTAGCTAGGTTAGGACGGTAGTAAATGTTTCGGAGATAAAGCTTTTTTTGATTGACTGCAACTTAAGGCAGTTGTTTGTGTGCACTCTGGATTACTATATTTATTTGATTGATTTGACCAGCGTTGGAATTGATCATTTATTTTTGAGCCGTAATTCCTCCTCGGTGAGACTTACTCCTTTGAGAGAGATATTTTGAACATTGATTGATGACCTTGCTTGTTATAAGGGACTTGGAACTGACTGCTATTTTAAATTTGGATATAATCAGTAACGACTTTGGCAGTAAGAAGGAATTTTCGATTGATGATGATGATGATGATATGAAGATAATAACCAAGACCCAAATCAGGGAAGTAGTTGTGGCAAATTTCCCCCCAGTGAACTGTTAAACACAGAGTTGTGTTAGTGTGCCGTAAAGAGAGTCCGGCTTGTGTGTGGCGACAGTGTTGGTGTCCCATAATATTTATAAAAGATAATTTGTATATATATATATATATATATATATATATATATATATATATATATATATATATATATATATATATATATATATTTATTTATTTATTTATTTTCTGTGTTGGTGTGCAGTGTAATCCAAGTTTGTTAGGGTTTTTTGTGTTTATCTGAATGGTGTTTATGGTACATTTAGTGCAAAGTTTTTGATGCTGTTGATTCTAGTTTAAAGTGTTAAGTTTTGAGTAGTTTAAAGTGTTTTTTTTTTTGTGTGTGTGGATGGTTTATGATTTATTTTTAATATTTAAGAGATATAGTTTTAAGGTTACGTTTTCTTTTGTTTTTTTTTCCTTTTGTTTAAGAGTCTGGTTTTAGATAACGTAAGGGGAAAGTTTGTTTTGTTGAGACATTTGTCAGCTAGAGTTATTCAAAGGTGTGGGGGTTATTGTTGCAACATCCCGCCACATTATTTTGGCGCCCGGAGAGGGACAGCCGAGGTGGGATTGAACCACACTTTCACAAAGGTTATATTTAGGATTTAGATTTAAGGTTAACGACAATGGAAGGTAAATTAAAGGCTTTGGAGGAGGAATTGCGGCATTATAAAGAACGGGAGCAGATGTTGATAGTTGAGAAAGAGAGGTCGCTAGTAGAGAATGAGAGGTTGAACTGGGAGAATAAGGGGATGAAGAAGGAGCTTAGGGAGTTAAAGGGAACTGTAGAGAGAGAGAGTGGAAGAATGTTTTGAGATGAGGATGCAAGAGAATGAGGAACGAATGGAGAAACAATTGGAAGCTATAATGGGACAAGTAATGGGGATGATGAAAACTTTAATGAGTGAAGGTGCAGTCGGAGGAGTGTCCTCAGCTTCGGGTAATGGGTTAATAGTGGATGAGAAGGCCAAGGTTAGTAATAATGGGAAAGGAAGTGATAATGATAGTAATAGTAATAGTGATTGTGATATTGAAGATAAGGGAATTAGGCATAGTAGGGATGAACAGAAATGTGATAGGAAGAATGAGAAGAAAGGTAAAAGTGATGTGACGAAAGAGAAGAAAAGCTGTCAGGATGAGAGTGAGGATAATCATGAATTGGTGAAAGTGGTAAGTAAGAAAAGGGGTAAGAAAGGAATGGTTAAAGATAGGAATTTGAGCGTTGAATTGGATTCTTTGTATTCAAATGAAGAAAGAAACAAGAAGGAAGGTAGCAGTGATGATAGCAGTGAGAATGAACGTGATGTGTGTAAGACTGTGTTTATGAGGGAGGTACCTCGGTGTGAAAGATTCAATGAGCGTAGTAGTAGGTATGTATACGAGTTTTTCAAGGAGTATGAGAGGTATTGTCATGATAAGTATGGTGATTGTAAGAGAGTTTGGGCTAGGGAGTTAGAGGAATATTTGACTGGGTATTTGTTGTCGATGTTTGGTGTGATAATAAGTGTAGGGAATGTTGATTATGAAAGTGTGAAAAAGAGAATAATCAAACAGGTAAAATTTATGAAAGGAAGTATTAGATATAAGCGTAAAAATTATTTTGATGAGGCACGGATGAATGTAAGAGAAGCAATATCGATGTATGTATGTAGGTTAGAAACGTTAGCAAGGAAGATGTATGGAGATGAAGGTATGAATGAGTATAAGGAGTTAGGAAGTTTTTGGCGACTGTACCTGAGATTGTTGCTGAGTTTATTAATTTGAAACGGAAGGAGAAAATAAGGTGGACGAAGGAAAGATTGACAAGGGATATTTTAAGAGATAGTTCAGGATTACGAGTTAGATATATGTATGAAAGAAAGTAAATCTGTGAGTGTAAGAACTGGAATGGAGGAAAGTACGCCAGAATTTGTTAGTTTTAGAGATGCTTTTATGAGAGGACCGATGAGGGTAGCTGATAATGTAGTAGATAGGAGTGTTAGGGCGAGTAATGTGGGAATACCTGTAAGGACAAATGAAGGGTTTAGGCAAGGGAATCAGGTTTGGAGGGACAGGAGTGCTAGTGTGCAGCGAGGTAGGTCAGGTAGTTGTGTTCATGAAGAGAAGTGTTATAGGTGTGGGAAAGTAGGGCATAAAATGAATGAGTGTAGATGGGCGTTAGGAGCATGTTTTTGGTGTGGAGAGACCGGGCATCGTATTAGTGAGTGTAAGAAAGAGAAAGGGGTTAAAAGTTGTTGGTGTGGTATGACTGGGCACATAGCGAGTGGATGTCAGAGTAATCGTACAAATGTGATTTGTGATAATTGTGGTAAGGAGGGTCATTATGCTTGAATGTGCAAGAATGTGTACTGAATGTGGTGTAGATGGGCATGTAGCTAGAGTATGTAGGAAGAAGGGATTAAGTCAGCCAGGATGTTCGGGAAACTAGTGTGTAAGAGGGTTCAGCTGGGTGAGTCCTCCTGTGTGTGTGGAAGGAATAGGATCAATGTTTGTGAGAATGAAATGAATAATTGGTTGGAAATTAGTAAGTATGAACCTAGTATGCATGAGAAGTTAGGGTTGGAAAATAAACAATTAGTGTTAGGTGAATATAGGAAAAAGATGCGTTTGAAAGTTTTAAGTGAGGAGAAAATGCAAAGGAAATTTATAGGTATAGGTAGGAATCTAAAGTATGACAGGGGTGTAAATGTACAGGTGAGTATGGAAGATAAATGTCTTAATACAGATGAATCATGGCTGAGTATGAATTATACCTATAGTGTGTATGGTGTTTCCTTAGATGATGTTAAAGAAAGTATGATGAATGCGAGAATGAGAGATAGGAGAATGATAAGTAGTATGAATGAATCTTTTATTAAAGTAGAAAATGGTTTTGATGAAATGGATGAATTACTGACGGAAATAAGTGAGATTTTAGGGCCAGATGATAGTGAGGTAGATGGGATAGTGCATGATATATTAGATGGTAGAGATTTAAATGGGAATAGTGTTAATGTAGCGAATAATTGAGACAAAGAAGAAGTGATTGGGAGTGTGTATAATGGCCCAGTTACTTGGAGTAGAGGTCCCGTTCCCGACTGCGACTGGGTAATGAAAAAAATAATGTAAGTGGTTGTTTCAAAATGTGGAAGGATTTAGCAAAGTAAGGGGGGAGGGATGTGGAGGATTTAATTTTGTTTTATTTTATTTTTGTTTTTGCCAAATCCTGAGAGAGAGAGAGAGAGAGAGAGAGAGAGAGAGAGAGGAGAGAGAGAGAGAGAGAGAGAGAGAGAGAGAGAAAGAGAGAGAGAGAGAGAGAGAGAGAGAGAGAGAGAGAGAGAGAGAGAGAGAGAGAAGTAGTTAGTGTATCGATTGTTTGTGGTTAGAAAGACTGTTGGTATAAATGAGACTGTTTGTTTATCTTTTAGCTAGGTTAGGACGGTAGTAAATGTTTCGGAGAAAAAGCTTTTTTGATTGACTGCGACTTAAGGCAGTTGTTTGTGTGCACTCTGGATTACTATATTTATTTGATTGATGTGACCAGCGTTGGAAGTGATCATTTATTTTTGAGCCGTAATTCCTCCTCGGTGAGACTTACTCCTTTGAGAGAGATATTTTGAACATGATACACTTGAAGGATACAGATACCTAATATTTGATAATAATTATAGTTATTAGAAAATATATGAAATTTGACATTTGGATGAAATTTCCAGTCATATAAACACTCCTGAGTGATATTTAAAAAAAGAAAAATCTTTTAGAAAATCTTAAATATACCAAAGAAAATTAACAAGATTCTTTAAAGAAACTTCCTATTGAATATTCTTGTATTCGACGTTTATTTGTCTATATACTGTAATGTTGTATATTTATAACCAACTTGTAAATAAACACTTTCTCTTGTTCTTTTTATGTGAATGAAATTATTATTTAGAATAATTATATTCAGACCCTTTAAATTCATATGACCAATATTTAGATCTTCATAGATGTGGATGATAAGGACATAAAGATTATGTGATATAAGCTTACCATTTTCTCTTTGTAGAAAAATATAGAATACCATAAAGTATAAAGGATTAAGATACATCGAATATTTTCCCCTCTATTGTACGCCTTATCGTAATATAAAACTATTTTTCCTGGCCTAGCTTTTTACTGTTTTATCATTTCACTTTGGTTTAATCTGAAATGTTTTGATAGTCAATATTTTGGGTGATTTTTGGATAGATAGTTCATATATATTTAATTAAGTGCATAGGAAAAGAGGAAGGAAAACTTTAGAGAACAGAGCTAAGAATGCTGAGGTGGATTGTGAAAATATCACTCCTTGAAGGATTGAAAAATGATGAAATGAGAAAAATGGCAGGCGTAGTAAATATTACCACGATGATATTGTGAGAGCGTGTTGAGGATGGATAGTGGGGAGGGAATAAGGAGGGTTTAGGAGGAGCCAGTTTTGGGGAGAACATCAAGCCGGAGGCAGGGAAGCCGACATAGAGTCATTTATGAGGATTATGCTGGGGTCAAACTTGAGCGATACGCCTTGGTGCTGAGAGGAGATATGAAAAATCCAGAAAGTTTTAATACTGCAATATTGCAGCACATATTTTTTTAAAGGCAGGACACCACGGCATACCTGACTCATAATGCAGAGTAAGCGACCAAGGGAGATTCACATTGCAGGTACAGAGGAAAAAGGGTGATACATTGGGATACGTCACCATGCTATATACCGCTACATATGGGATCGCATAACAGTGGGCAAACTGTGATACCTCAATTGGTTGGCACATTCTGGTAGTGATCTTTGTGTACATGATATACATGCGATATGTGTCGCGGCATGCATGATCTACGGGACTCCCGTATATAAAAAGTTTTCCTCCAATCTACTCAAGTATTTTATATTGTAAAACTAAAAGTTTGTTTCCTTCCAAATATAAATTTAAACTTTTTACCATGGTCAGGTTTTGTATTTTATTTAGAATATGACAAAATATTCTCTCTCTCTCTCTCTCTCTCTCTCTCTCTCTCTCTCTCTCTCTCTCTCTCTCTCTCTCTCTCTCAAATCATAACTGAATAAGAGTATTTGACCAACTCTACTTCTTAATTTGTTTTCTATGTCGTTCACTACTTCAATGAGCTCTCTCTCTCTCTCTCTCTCTCTCTCTCTCTCTCTCTCTCTCTCTATTTATATAGTAGTGCTGAACGCATGCGTAGTGATGCACGTTTCCATATCTTCCAAAAGAAGAATACCGAATATACAGATTGGAGAGGCGACTACTATGGTTTCCAGAGGCCGTGTAATAGTGTTTTTCCCAAACATCTAACAAACCGGCTTATGAATTTCCATGAAACTACAGCAATGCATGTTTCAAATATTGGCCTAATTTTTGTTGGTACAATGAATTGACAGATGTGCTTAATTAACCTGTTTACTCTTAGAAAAAAAGAGGAACTTTTTCCCATCCTTCAGAGCGTTTGGAAGAAGTGTTACTTAATCACGTAACTGTGAGCAGAGGTTCCCCCAGCCCTCCTTCGGTGTTTACACCTATGGCTATGCTAGTACTCCCCCTCCCCTTCCTTTTTGCCTTCTTTCCTGCATTCCCATTGTTATTAGGCTACCGAGTAAATCCCTGTTAGGAAAGACTGTGTACTGCACATATAAAATGAGCCGGAAGAGCAATAAAATGTTTTATGGTGGTAGATAATGATTAGATGGTTAACACAAATTATCAAACATGATAGAAGAGGTTTATAACAGGGGTGTGGAATCGCACTGAGAGATATTCTACTCGGACCCCTAAAAAATTTAGATTTGCGACTAAAAAATAAAATAAAATAAAAGAATAAAATAAAAACATTAGTAGATATAGAGAACATTTTTTTTCCTTGAGAGTGATGATGAGTAAAATGTATAAGTGTCCATTTCTTGCTTTCTTTTTTTTTCATCCCTCATAAATCTATAGTTTCCAGCAATTAGTGATAACATTATTTTGGAAAAGCAAAGCTAATGAATACTTTGATATGAGTATATAAGCTTGGCATGTAGACAATGTCAATGGATTCCTCAAAGTAAGGTTGATTGGTTCATTAATTGAAGTCTGGTATAATTCCAGTGACAAAGTCGCAATGATATTTGTCACATACCTTTTAAGTAACAAAAATAGGTACTGGTACTCATAACGTAAAAAAATATATAAAACTATAGGTTGAAATATAGTAAATCTTATGTATGTATGAACACACACACACACACACACACACACACACACATATATATATATATATATATATATATATATATATATATATATATATATATATATATATATATATATATACAAGGTCTATAGATTAAGGAGCTCTTCTCAACCCGGACCAAAAATATGACTCTTCTGCGCAGGTACAGACTATGACGTAGGCAGGACCTATAGGTGCGGCCAAGGTCTATAGACTATTTCCACCCAAGCACACCAAAGGTCGATCACCCCTTGACCGGGCAGTTGTTTTCAAGCAAACATGGTGTACACTTCCACCTTGCTGATTAAAGCTGTTTTATATATAACAAAATGGCCAGTAATTGTGCAGTTTTCGGATGCTTCTCATATAGAGGAAAAAGTAAGGATATCACTTTTCATAAATTCCCTAAGGACATCATTACAAGGAGAACGTGGATTCAGGTTGTGCAAACGAGAAGATCTTATTAATGGGGAAAACGCTCAGATATGTAGTAAACACTTTGAAGCTGATGGATTTGAAAGAAATTTGATGTATGAATTGCTGAATCAACCAGTGCCTCGATCTCTCATCAGAATAAAGAAAGGATCTCTACCGACGATGCATTTACCTACAACTGGACATTCACGAGCATCAGAAGGTAAGAAACCAGTATTTTGTATTGTTGGTTAAACATTAAGATATAAATGACGCTGTAATCAACTTACATAGATTATAATTAATGTATATAGTTAGAAAAAAATTTGTTTATTCCATTTCACTGTGAAAAAGTACCATTCATAAATTTTAGTTCATATTTTTACATATTCAATAATGTCGGAAAATTCTAATTGCATTGTTCTCTATACAAGTCCATTTTTTTAATAATTCAATTTTAATTTTAATCAGATACGTCCAGGATGGTGGGAGCCGAAAAAAAGAGGACAAAAACGACTTGTAGAGGAAATCCTTAGTCAAGAGCACGACGAAACAGGGAATATTTTTGTACAAAAAGTCAAATCGGTGCCCACGATTGAAGTTTTGCAACGTATAATTGAGCAACTGGAGAAGGAGAGAGATGATATCAAACGGAAGTTGGAAGAATATGAGGTTAAGTGGAAATGTGAAAAAGAGCAGTGGGAAATTAAAGAAAGCTGTTTTGCTACTGAAAGGGCTAAATGGGCAAATGAAAAAGCTAAATGGTCGGATAATAAGGTCAAGTGGGAAAAAGAAAAGGAAAACGGGGAAAAAGAGAAAACAGCGATGTACGTTAAGTTTAATGAGATGTATGCATCAGCAACTGCTGAAGTAAAAGATTATATGAAATACTTTTCACCCAAACAAGTAGCATGTCTTGTCACTGGAAGTAATATTAATACTTGGGAACAAGATGATATCAGCAAAGCGTTAACGTTACGCAGTTTGAGTCCAAAAGCTTTTAAGTTTTTAAGAGAAAAGTGGAAATTACCTTTTCCTTATTTATCAACTTTATATCGCTGGTCAAGTAAGATAGCTGTAGAACCTGTCATTTTGGAATCGGTAATCCACTTATTAAAAATAAAATCGGAGTTAATGCTGGATCACGAGCGTCTTTGTGTAATTTCATTTGACGAGTGAAGTGTTGTACAAATTTGGAGTTACGAGAAAGGCGCGGACACTGTGTATGATCCTAAATCCAAAGTACAATGCGCAATGATCAGAGGACTTACGACTTCCTGGAAACAAATTATTTATTATAATTTCAACACTAACATGAGAATAAATCTCCTTTTTAAATTGATTATTCGGGTTGAGAAAGCTGGGTTTCCTGTAGTAGCCATGGTTAGTGACTTAGGATCAACAAATATCAGTTTGTGGAATTCCTTAGGCATTGATATAGACAATTCTGCATTTGTTAACCTGGTAGATGATAACAGAGAAATACATGTGTTTGCAGATGCACCGCACCTAATAAAACTCATTAGGAATAATTTTCTTGATCATGGATATGTATTGTGGGGAGATAGGTTTGCTCTTTGTGGTTCAGTCAGGGAGTTAATTATGATAAACAAAAATGATCTACGGACAGCACATAAACACTCTGTAAAGCACATCAATGTTATGGGTATGCAACGCATGAATGTTAAACTAGCGGTGCAATTACTGTTCGAAACAACATATAAATGCCTTCAGTACTTCGGTAACAAAGGTCTGCTTGAAGATAAGCATTGGGAAACCACAACTCAGTTTATTTATCTTGTAGATACCTGGTTCGATTTATTCAATTCTCGAGTACCTCGTGATAGGAAGCCATCAAGAAATGCCTATGGGATGAATCTGGACCTACAAAATAAAACGTTGCAAGATATGATTCGAGTATCTAAAGAAATTAAAGTAATTAAAAGCAATAGGCTCTATCCTTTCCAAAAAGGCTTAATTATATCGTGCAATTCTCTAATGAAGCTGCTGAAAATGGTCAAAACTAAATTTGATACATCATATATTCTCACTTATAGGCTAAATCAAGATGGTCTTGAACACTTTTTTGGCTGCATAAGACAGATGGGTGCATGAAAGTTGCAATAGTGATATGATGACGTCAGGCTCATTTTCCAGTTTTCCCGCTGAACAAAGAGCATCCTTTGTAGATGAAGAAACTTCTATTAAAAAAGAGCTGAGTCTATTGGCAATGCTGTTTTGTTTGCCAGTGGAATTTGTTAATGATTTGCAAAATGATGAATATGTAGAATTTGACACTGAAAAAGAAGCATTAGGGAAAGCGATGGAAGATGGAGGCTTACAATGCGTAGGTGGTTATATAGCTCGTAAGTTTCCTGAATATGAATTCCTTGGAACTGCAGCGACAAAGGGAGATGGCACGTGGATTGGTGCCATAAGCGCAAGAGATGGAAAACTAATGCAACCAAGCGAAGAATTTTTGGTTCATTTAAAACGATGCAAAAAATGTTTCTTTGTCATCATGGGGAAAAATATCTAAAACCTGGAAAAGGAGCGACATATAAATTGACTGATTTAATTAGCGAGTGTTTTGAAAGTAATGATATCCCATTACCATACGAAGTGATTAAATTTTTTGTTAGATGTCGTACATTTTCTAGAATTCGTGTTTTAGATAGGAATATTAGTTCATCAAGAAAAGCGAAGAATAAAATGAAAAAGCTCGCAACGTGATATAGAACATAACTGAAATATTGTGTATATATCATTATTTATTTTATGAATTTAAACTGTCTGTTGCTCGACAAATTTCAGTTATTTACATCATCAAATATTTGTTTGGTTGTTTGAGTGTAATAAAGTTATGTATTTGTAATCTTACTTTTATTATCCTAAAAGAATAAAATATAAATCTTCGAACAGATTGAAAAATACAAAGCAGAAAGCATGGTTCCTTCATTTTCTTATGGAAGTTCCACAGCTTACTCAGCCACGGTTAAGTCTGAGTGACGTCATCCTACCATCCAGCTACCTGTGCACTAAGGTGGCCTGAGAAGACCTCTTATATCCATAGACCTTGTATATATATATATATATATATATATATATATATATATATATATATATATATATATATGATTTCAAAATTTATCAAATGGCCGATGTCAATGCCCTTATATGATAAATTATATCAAACAATGCTCTCTGTCATTTTCTTCCTGGCAATTGATGTATCGAGTAACCTGTGTTGTATGGAAGAATGAGTCCTACGGCTTAACCTAAAGAAAACTATATTTCTATTGCTTTACCAACACTCGCTTGAAGTACGAAGTGTAGGGTTAGCATGGCTTCTTTCGTCTCCTGTCATAAGTCTCATTCTTGATCTTCAATGTAGTGAGTGGGTAAGATATAAAACGTTGGTCTTGTGTTTAGGTAAAGTCTAAAGTCACGAATCACATTACCAGGTATGCTGAACTTTTACTGAAAAAAAATTTCTTATTGCTTGGGGTAGGTCATATGACAATTATCTATGGAGTTAAACACGCGTTTAACAATTCGGGGGATGGGAGGTACAGGGGACGTCATCACTTTTGCGAATGTGTGGGTGGTTAAGACTGGCTTTAGCCTCATTTTCTTAAGTAAAAAAGTTAATGAAACGTAATTGGCAATGCACTATATTTCCCAAAATTAGGCCATTGTATGAAACGCGGCCTGCTTTGATATCATGGAAATCCATCAGTTATTTTAGAAGTTATTTAAAAAAAAAAAAAAAAAAAAAAAAAAAAAAAAAAAAAAAAAAAAAAAAAAAAAAAAAAACACTATTACACGGCCTCTGGAAACGATAGTAGGTTAGCAATACCTGCAGAACAGAACACGGATGATGTGATGCATTATATTCTTGCGTACGTTGTACCGAAGGTGCCAGACAATCATCGCAAACTAGGTGAAAAAATGGAACGGGTTTCATTCTGTCCGCCAGTGTTACAATGGAGCGTGGTGATCCTGGATATATTGCACATGTGACGATGTTCATCTCGGTCCATGGGATTTCGTACAAAACACAACTGGGATGAATGGTGATGTATGGTGATATGCTAGAATTTACCTAAAGTCCAAAGCTCACTGCATCCCCATGTACGTATAGCCCAAGTTTTACCCCAGAATTAGAGTTAAGGTGAAGGATGATATGGAGAGAAGAGGTTTGGTGAAAGATGGTGCGTTTGATCGAAGGCTTTGGAGAGGGCGCATCAGGAAACCAACCCCTTAATGTAGGGATAATGGTGGGAAAGAAAATATTCATTCGTTTAGGACAAAGACTAAAGATTAAATTCACTCAATGATTTAAACTGAAACTTACTGAATGGTTTCTCTACATCACTGTACAAATTTCACATAAATCTTATAACTATATATACATGTTGATATATGTACATTCTTCTCCTCGCACAAAAATATTATGCTGATAACAATACCGATCATCTCAACTTTTTTTTTTTCAAAATTAGTTATTTTATGTTTTTTTCTCATATTCATTAAGTGACTTTAGAGCAAAATAACTAATAATTATATAACATTGTACTTTTATATGTGTGGGATCATGATTGGTTCGCAATATTGTGATTCATTATCAATACTTTTTCCATAGCTCTTTAACCTGTAACTAACTTATGTTCTCAGGCTTTAGTAAGACTTCAAGTTTCTGATGCATAAATTAAAACTGGTAGAACCATCTCATTAAATATTTTTCTTTCTATAGAAAGTTTCTTACAAATAACGTAATAATCGAGAGTGGGGAGTTTACACTGGGAATTTGTTCGTTAAAATCTTGTTAATCGAGAAATTAATCACAATAAGAGCCACTTCCAGCACTAACGGCCACGTTCAGCCAAAACTTGGCCGTAGCGTAAAGCGATTTCGTTCTTTCCAAAGTTCTAATACTTTCTCCTAGGTAATTAGGCCCCCTTCAATTACACTAATTTTTATCTCTCTCCCCGTCCATTATATTTCTTCTCACCCTTAACCATCTGTAAAAAAGTAAAAACACAAGTTTTAAAAGCATCCCCTGAGAGAAGTTGGCGAAAACGTCCCTGGATCTGGCAGGCAATAATCATTCTGAACGAGCTTAAAAACTCCCCTCAATCAAGATGAAGACTTCGTCTGCAATGGTGCTCTTACTCGATGGCGCTTCACAGTCGAATCACTCACTGTTGGTGATGGAAGATTTGGGGCCATTTTGAAAAGAGACGGCAGATTTTACAGCGAGGGGATCTGTTACGAGTTCTCGTAATAAGTACGTCTATTACCTGTCTAATTTATTACGTAAAGCATCTGGTTGTTATACGTCTAGGAGGATTAGATTTTGAGATGTCTCTAAATATAACCTCAACATTTTAATTTCATCGATTTCTAAAATATATAAAAAATTTATATTTGCCTAAAAATAATATTTGCATCAAGTCAAAGGCATGAGTTTACACGAGATCAAAGTAATGTCAAATTACAAATACTGATTTTTGTTGATGTTTTGACAAAGCTATCTGATTATAGCAGAAATTTTTAACAATCCTTTTCGGAAAAAAGGTGAATTCATGTAGGAATGCATTGTCATTCAATATATCTTGTGAGAGTTGACTACTCCATGACTAGAAGTGTCAATCCCTATTCATAGATATCTGGCTTTCTGAGCATTTTGAAAAGATGCTACGAATCCTGGATATATTTAGAAAATATATCCATCCCCAATAAAGTTATAAAATAAGGAAGTAATTATTTATGATTTATATCCACAATAAACTTGAATTTACGTCAATCGATATTTTGTTGAATTAAGATTGTCAAAGTAGAAAATGCTTGGTTTATTTTTGCTTCCCTGAACACGTCCATCTTCCATTGCTTTTAGAGCTGTGCCCTAACATGTCTAATTTTAATTTTCATTTTATTCACAACCGAATAAACCTTACAAATTAGTGTTGGAATTCAATGAATGATTGAAGAGAGCAAATCAAACAATGGCTATGTAGAGTAAAATTTGGAAATCAAATCGCCTGAAATTACATATGAAAATCAGACTACATATCAGTTTAGTAATATCGGTGTTACTGTATGGACATGAGTCGTGATTTGACAATGAAACAATATCCAACAGATTTTCTAGATTTACGAGCAAAGCCCCCCGACAAAATATTGGGAGGTAAATGGTAGAACAGGATTAAAAATGAAACTATAAGAGAGATTACTCAAGTGCCATATATGAATGAGATCAAGGTGAGGGGAAGATGGAGAAGGGTTAGGCCAGCTTTTTACACCCCCCAACAGAGATTAGTTAACCAAGCTTTCAATTGGGCTCCACAAGGCACTAGAAGAGTTGGATGGCCCAGGCCTACATTGCTCAGGACTATGACGCATGAAATAGCAAAAGATGAATGAATAAGTACCGATTATTACTAACAGCAGCAAATGAATAAGGCCACAACTATTCGGTTTGTAAATATCATATCTAAGAAAACAGGCGTTTTGTATAATTTGGAAAAAGTATGTATGGTGTGTATCTTTATAGTTCACTTAAGCAAATGATGTAGTGGGCAAAGCACTAAAATCTTGCTTGACGTTGTCCAGCATGATCAAGGATCTCTCAAAATTTGCTATTGAACTATACTCAATGCAACGATGCAACAGGAGTCTGGAGAAAATACGCATCAAACGCGTGAAGAGATCTAATAAGACCACTACCGACTCGACTGCGAACACTTCTCAAGCCGTGGTCCAATGCCAAGCAATTGAAGAAATCAATACTTCTCCAACCTCCACACAGACGCTTCAAAGGAAGGCTGGGGAGGTCACTCTCATCAGATGAGAGTCCAAGGAGCTTGGTCCAATCTTTTCAAGTCATTTCACATCAACTTTCTAGAAGCTATGGCAGTACTTCTGACACTAAAGAAAGTTTCTCCTCGCCACTCGACCCACGTAAGACTGGTTCAAGACAGCGAGGTGGTAGTGAGATGCCTGAATCGACAAGGGTCGAGGTTACCTCAAATCAACCAAGTGATGTTGGCCATATTCCGTTTGATGGAAAGGAAGAAATGGCACCTGTCAGCAGTTCACATTCAAGGGTTCCCCAATGTGACTGGGGACGCTCTATCCAGGCTTGCACCTATAGAGTCAGAATGGTCCCTTGAAGCCGGATCGTTCTTCTTCATCTCGAGTCAAGTCCCAGAGCTGCAGATAGACCTCTTTGCGACGAACAAGAAAATAGATCGTTACATGTCCTCATACGAGGATCTGCTAGCGGAGGCAGTGGATGCTATGTCCCTGGACTGGAACAGATGGTCCAGTATTTATCTGTTCCCTTCGCACAACCTCCTTTTGAAGGTCCTCAATAAGCTGAGATCCTTCAAAGGGAAAGCAGTAATAGTGGCCCACAAGTGGCCAAATAGCGTGTGGTTCCCTCTGGAATTTGAACTACGACTAAAATTCGTACCGCTACCGGATCCATCCCTGTCTCAGCGAGTACAGAAGTCGACTGTCTTTGCTTCATCTTAGAAAACACGGAACCTACATCTCATGATTCTCTCTCCTTAACGATGAAAAAAAGATTCGGTGTTAAAAGTCAATTCAGACTTTTGGAGGTAACCAGAAGACATTATGAGGCTTCAGGGAAGAAACAGATATCCCTTG
>NC_090758.1:31171873-31174373 GCF_036898095.1 Palaemon carinicauda | reverse complement strand
TTACTTAGGTTAAATGAGAATTGTTCAGTGGTTTAATTGGTGCGATTCGAACTCTGGTGTGTTGAGAAATCTCGGTGTAATAGATGAGCTTTAATTATGACATGAAGTTCCTCTTACGTAGGTGAGTTGAGAAATGACTGAGAGTATTGGAAGAGATGAGATTCTTATGAGTGATTAGATCTTGGATGAATACACAACATATCTATAAGAAAAGCCAAGTTTTATTCGATGAGACGGAAGTCTACTGCTAGACTAGGACATAGAGGATTTAATGAATAAGTGAGCCTAAGTAGATTATCAATTTTTAGAATCTTTATAACTTAACTGAATTGAGTAATGGTTTAGGAAAATACAGTAGGATAAGATAAGGTTATATTGATCGCATTTTTAACTTAGCAGAGATATTAGTTTAAAAAATGAGGTTCTTAGCCATATTGTATAAGGTTCTACTGGGGGTGATCTAATATTCATTATTTTATAATTATAATAATAAATTTATAATCACTTTATTAAGATAAAAAAATCTGAACTCTATTAAAATACACTTTGACAAATATAATATTTTAGCTTAAACGAGTTAAGGAGTATATCATTGAGAAAAAGGATTCCTTTACTATATTAAGGATCTACAGAAAAATATTTAATCAGATGCAATCTAATTGTAAAATGATGTTTTTTTTTTAAAAAAGATTGGTCTTTGTCCCACCCGAACTTTTCAGGTTTGAAGGGGTTCATACATCAGTACTAAACTTCTGTGATTATCTGAAATTAGTTGGTTAATCAACATACATGAAATACATATAATACACCTTTTAATGAGTCGCAAATATGTAATTGGGTTGGTATTATTGAATTCAATTCCGTGAAACATGTGATCAAAAGTTTGGTTGTTTGTGTACATGTGTGTCTGTGTGCTTGAGAGAGAGAGAGAGAGAGAGAGAGAGAGAGAGAGAGAGAGAGAGAGAGAGAGAGAGAGAGAGAGAGAGAGAGAGAAAGGAGGGGTTCTTAACTAGAGAAATGGAAATATAATAAATTTATATATATATATATATATATATATATATATATATATATATATATATATATATATATATATATATACATATATATATATATATATATATATATATATATATATATATATATATATATATATATATATATATATATATATTTATATATATTTATATATATATAGATATATATATATATACATATATATATATATATATATATATATATATATATATATATATATATATATATATATATATATATATATATATATAGATATATATATATATAAATATATATATATATATATATATATATATATATATATATACTATATATATATATATATATATACGTATATATATATGTGTGTATGTATATATATATATATATATATATATATATATATATATATATATATATATATATATAGAGAGAGAGAGAGAGAGAGAGAGAGAGAGAGAGAGAGAGAGAGAGAGAGAGAGAGAGAGAGAGAGAGAGACCTTGAAAACATATAACAAAAGATCATCATTAGTTGAACACATAGGCCAGTGAACATCTAGTACTATAATACAATAAAATAATTGTCAAGTGGATAATCTACCTCATTGTAATAATATATATATATATATATATATATATATATATATATATATATATATATATATATATATATATATATATATATACATACATATATATATATATATATATAGTATATATATATATATATATATATATATATATATATATGTATGTATATAGTTAGAGTTTCTGTGATTTAGGTAACCGAGATATCGTATAGCCTAGGTAACATAACTTAGACCTTTTACTATACGTTCAGACTTTCCCCGGTTACCCTCGTGTATTGTTTTCATTCAGTGGAGACTGATACCTCCTAGAATGTTATGAAACATTACACGTCTCTTCAGAGATTTAAGGGTAATCTCTTTCCCCTTGAGTGTAGCCTCAGGCTACAATCCTAATAGCCGTGCCTTGAATTTTATTCAGACATGGCTAACTTAGGGCTTGTCCTGCATCTTCCCTTAACCGTTGGTAGTGGTATACCACCAGGTTTTGGGATTTAGTCAGAATCTCAGAGTATTTAGTCTTATGTCAGCGACCTGCCGGCAGGGCGAATGGGTTGTAGGATACCATCATTCCCCTGCCGGCAGGGCGAATGGGTTGTAGGATACCATCATTCCCCTGCCGGCTAGGTGGCCGGCAATTGAGGTTAGCCCTCATTAGCCGCACTCGAAGTTATGGTAGGATACCATCTTCTCCTTGCGACTAAAGGACTAGCCCTGTGCCACAGTACTCTGGGCGGAGGAGTAATTTTTTTTTAACCTGGGATATGTGACACTGGAACTCGGTTTCTTCTTTGTTGAGAGAAGGCGGCAGTGCCGCCATCCTCTTAACTGTGTCGGCAATGTCTGGGATGGAGAACAGAGTCTCTCCTGTTCCCTGGGATTCTGCCGATACCGAA
>NC_090758.1:31151873-31159373 GCF_036898095.1 Palaemon carinicauda | reverse complement strand
GTTACGTTTAATGATTATATGAAATATTCATTATTGAGCGAAAAGGTCTGTAATGTGAATATTGATGTATTAAGGTATGAATATATACTATGGTTGATATAACCTAGCTTACAAAAAACGTCAAAAGTGATGGTTATAAAATTATGGATTTATGCACATTCAAGTATACTTTTCTCCATCTCACCAGGGTATGACTACTCCCACTACACATGAACCGAGGGACAAAAAAAGATTGAGTAGTTATACGTTTAGCAATGATGCTGAGCGTCACTAGAACTATATATATATATATATATATATATATATATATATATATATATATATATATATATATATATATATATATATATATATATATATATATATATATATATATATATATATATATATACATATATATATATATATATATATATATATATATATATATATATATATATATATATATATATATATATATATATATATATATATATATATATATATATATATATATATTTATATATATATATATATATATATATATATATATATATATATATATATATATATATATATATATATAACGGATTATGATCGAAGCGAAAAATCTATTTTTTGGTGAGATGGCCATGTGGTCCTGATGGAAGTTCCTATAGGGTAGCTTCCTAGGGTATATTACAACTACGGCGATATTCCCAGAGAATTTACCTTAAGGTACGAGAATTCTAACTCCTGGAGCGAATATCCCTCGTGAAAGGGATATCGCGACATATCAGAGGACGTATTCTTGACACGCTACATGGCAATCTGCACCCCGAACAGAGATTTCGTATCGCAGGGGGCAATTGGCAAGAAACGAATTCGGGAAAGAAAAAGGGGGAGCCGCTCCCAAGGCTCCCTATCTCCCGTTTCGTAAGCGTGCCTGGCGCCAATCCTGGCGCCATCTGTATTTCTTGTAGCGTACACGAGGTGCTACAGATACTGTATGTAGGGAGGGGTCCTACAGCCCTATCTTAGAAAGGCAAGGGTGGGTCCATCAGGACGACAGGGCCATCTCACCCAAAAATAGATTTTTCGCTTTGCTCAAAATCCGTTTTTTGGGCTCAAGCCATGTCGTCCTGATGGAAGTATACCAGAGCATTACTGTATCTGTGGATTCTCAGAACGTCCCGTACTCCCCGGAGGTAATTTTTCCCGGTCGACTAGACCTAGAGACCTAAGATGTTACCGTTATACATCTTTTCAACTAACTATAAACCATGTTAGAGCTTCCTGCCCCCTACAGGGAAGAGTCCTACTAGACTCTGGAAAAGTCTCGAAGAGTACATATACCTATGTATGAATACCAGGCAAACTAATATAGTGGTCTCACCCTATATTAAGTAAAGCATAGTTTGTAAAGAACCACTGCGTCAATATGAAATATCAACCAGTTATCCGCACAATACTTGTATTGGACAAAGGTTTATATCCGCATAGGAAGAAACTAGTAAAACCGCCCTCGTCCCCTTATGGACGGAGTCCTCCCGTTAAGGGAATCATAAACCAATGCAACATAGCTTGCATAAAGGAATAATTCTATTAGAATTATCCCAGATAAGGTACATAGAATAAATGCTCAATTATACCAATAAATTGACAGAGGTGAAAGAGACGCAAGGTTCTCAAGAACAAGTTTATTGACAGCCAATAAATAGACAGGTTAAGCATAAGTATGATAGTAAACAGAACTTGTTTATCTGAAAGAAAAAACATTAAATGCCACTTTTTTAAGATACCGAGGTATCAAGTCATAAAAGTCTGTATTACGAATCAATCACATTAGCGTTAGAAACGCTCGGCTCACATGTCTGCACTTATGCTAGGTTCACCTTTGGAAATGGAACAGTCTATATGGGCAACTCGGTGCCCTCATTTAGTTTGTAGTACAGTATGTAACTACACCCTCACCCTGGAATTAATCGTCCCAATTAAAGCCTCTGTTCCTCGCAGAGTTAAACAGTAGGGTTAACGACGCGACCGACTGCTACCACAGATCTCTTTAGTTCCTCTACTTCCTTCGCATAGTGACGAAAGAACACTCTGGAAGACTCCCAGCCAGTGTATGAACGGAGATGTTCAAAATCCATACAATTAAAGAAATTTAAGGATGAGGCAACTTTCCTCGGATCGTGACCTGCGGGTGTACTGTCAGGATCCGCTCTGCGAATAAAATATGTGATTTTCGCTCTGAGTTGATTCAGAGATAAATTTGAGCCTGATGTTTCTCCCCTGAATAGTTGACCACCCTTGAAGTCTGAAGTTCTACGAAGATAGACCTTTAGGCATTCTATTAGACATAGATATGCATCTTCTTTCAGAGGGCAGATTCTCCAGGGACCCCACCTGTTAGTGGGTAACTCATTCTTGTCGAGAAACGAAGGATCCGGAAACAGGTTCAGTTCTCCCCCATCCAGGAACTGAACACGACCTGCCTCTCTCGAGAGGGCTACGATCTCACTAACCCTGGCCCCGGACGCGAGTGCAAATAGGAAACTTTTTGTGTCAAATCCTTTAACGCACACTCTTCATTGCTCAACAGAGAAGCGAAATGAAGAACTTTGTCTAAAGACCCTGAAATGGGCTTTGGAGGTGCTGAAGGTCTGAGCCTAGCGCAGGCTTTCGGAACTTTATTAAAGATCTCGTTACCTAGGTCGACCTGGAAGGCATATAGAATGGGTCTTGTCAAAGCAGACTTACACGCTGAAATCATGTTAGCTGCCAACCCTTGACCATGGAGGTGGATGAAGAAAGATAAGCAGAAGTTTGTCGAGATCTCCTGCGGACTCTTCGCCTTGACAAAGGCCACCCATTTTCTCCAAGATGACTCATATTGCCTTCTAGTAGATTTGCACTTATATTCCTCTAGGAAGTCTATGCTGGCTTTCGAAATCCCGAAACGCTTTCTCACCGCTAGGGAGAGAAAATCATGAGCTGCTGGGTCCGGGTTTTCTGTAATGAAGCGCAGACAGTCGACTTCTGGACTCGCTGGGTCAGAACTGGATGTGGTAGCGGCACAAACTTCAGCTGTAGTTCCAATGCCAAGGGGAACCACACGCTGTTCGGCCACTTGTGGGCCACTATTGCTACCACCCCCTTGAAGGATCTCAGTTTGTTGAGGACCCTCAACAGAAGGTTGTGAGGAGGGAACAGATAAATCCTGGACCATCTGTTCCAGTCGAGGGACATCGCGTCCACTGCTTCCGCTAAGGGGTCCTCGTACGGGGACACGTACAGGGGCAACTTCTTGTTGTCTTTTGTCGCAAAGAGGTCTATCTGCAGTTCTGGGACTTGATTCAGAATGAAGGAGAATGATCCTGCGTCTAAGGACCATTCCGACTGTATCGGTGTGAACCTGGATAGAGCGTCCGCTGTCACGTTGCGGACTCCTTGAAGGTGAACTGCCGACAGGTACCACTTCTTCTTTTCCGGCAATCGGAAAATGGCCAACATCACCTGGTTGAGAGGTGGTGACCTCGACCCTTGTCGATTCAAGCATCTCACAACTACCTCGCTGTCCATCACCAACCTTATGTGGATCGAGTAACGCGGGGAGACTTTCTTTAAGGTAAGGAGCACTGCCATAGCTTCTAGAAAGTTTATGTGAAAGGTCCTGAATAGCTTGGACCAAGTCCCCTGGACTTTTTTCCGATGAGAGTGACCTCCCCATCCCTCCTTTGAGGCGTCTGAGTGAATCGTCATCGACGGGGGAGGTGGCTGAAGAAGAACCGACTTCTTTAGATGTCTGGCTTGGGACCAAGGCCTGAGAAGAGTACGTAGCCGAAGCGGAACTGGTCTTCTCAGATCTCTTCGCGCGTGTGATGCATAACTTCTCCAAACTCCGGTTGCATCCTTTAGCTGTGCTCTTAGCACTGAGTCTGTCACCGATGCAAACTGGAGAGAGCCCAGTACCCTCTCCTGTTCGCGTCTTGATATCCTTTCGGAATCTAGAAGTCTCTTGACAGAACCCGCTATCTCCTTCCTTTTCTTCGCCGGGATGGAGAAACGGTGTGACAAAAGGTCCCAGTGGATTCCCAGCCACTGGAACTTTTGAGATGGAGAAAGTCGAAACTTTTTTCTGTTGATCTTGAAGCCTAGGTACTCTAGGAACTGGATCACTTGACTGGAAGCTTGCAAGCATTCTGTCTCGGATGCTGCCCACACCAGCCAGTCGTCCAGGTAGGCTACTACCTGAATTCCCTTTAGGCGTAATTGTTTGAGAGCTGCGCTCGCAAGCTTCGTGAAAATCCTTGGGGCTATGTTTAGCCCGAATGGCATGGCTCTGAAGGCGTATAGTCTTCGTTGTAGCCTGAACCCTAGGTAGGGGGAGAGTCGATGGCTGATTGGGATGTGCCAATAGGCGTCTGACAAGTCTATAGAGACGGAGTATGCCCTCTTGGGCAGTAAGGTCCTTATGTGTTGCAGTGTTATCATTTTGAATTTGCAATTCACTATGAACTTGTTGAGTGGCGACAAGTCCAGAATGACTCTGAGCTTTTCCGAGTCTTTCTTGGGAACACAAAACAGCCTCCCTTGTAATTTGATGGACTTCACCTTCCGGATCACATTTTTCTCCAACAGTTCTTGAACGTACTCCTCCAGAACGGGGGTGGAGTGTTGGAAAAAACCAACGGAACGGGGGTGGAGTGCTGTACCAGCTCCAGACCAGTCCATTCTCTAGTAGGCTGTGGGCCCAGGGATCGAAGGTCCATTGATCCCAAAATTTCAGAAGTCTCCCTCCTACCGGTATCATTTCACTTGGACTGCCGTTCTGAGGTCTTGCCTCCCTGACCACAACCACCCCTGAATCCCCTTCCCCTTGAGGGGCGCCTAGACGAGCCTCTGGCTGCTCCTCTAGGCTTTGCTCGAAAGGAAGAAGACTGCCCTTCGAACGTTGGGGTGAATGCCGTGGACTGTGTCGACACAGCCTGGGGTACCCACTGAAAAGTGGTCGGGGTTTGAGCCACCATCTGGGGCACTGGAGGCAATGGCAATTGCAGTTGCTGTTGCTGTCTAAAGGGCTTGGCTGGCCGAGACGGTAGCCTAGTCCTCATAATCTTCCACTTTGGTTGAGGACCCTCATCCGGGGAAGACTTTCTTTTGATAGCCAGGCCCCACTTCTGGAGAAGGTTTCTATTCTCCAAGGCAGCCTTATCAACAACTTCTTTGACCAAATCGGTAGGGAAAAGGTCTTTTCCCCAAATGTTGGAAGAGATTAATTTCCTTGGCTCGTGCCTCACCGTAGCCGCGGTGAACACGAACTCCCTGAAAGCTCTCCTCGCCTTGACGAAGCCATAAAGGTCCTTCGTCACTGTGGCCAGATGAGTCTTAGCCACCACCATGAACATTTCATGGACCTTGGGGTCACTTGCCATCGTGTCAAGAGTAGTCTGAAGAGACATTGAGGCAGCCAGTCTTTCTTTTGTCTCGAACTCTCTTCGCAAAAGAAAGTCAGACAGCTTTGGGAGGTCCTCGCCGAACTGCCGTCCGGCAATATCAGCCTCCAACTTTCCAACTGAGAACGTAAGATGGACGTCCTTCCAGTCTTTGTGGTCCATAGGCAGGGCCAGCTACAAGGGTTTACACTCCTCCAGGGAGGGGCAAGGCTTGCCGGCCTCGACTGCTTTTAGTACAGCCGCAAACCCTTTCTGTAAAAAGGGGAAGGCTCTAGCAGGAGAGGACACAAAGGAAGGGAGCTTCTTGCTCAATGCAGCTACCTTTGAGTTAGAGAAGCCCCTCTCTTTCATCGAGGATGAAAGTAGAGCTTGAGCCTTAGCATGGTCCATCACTATGACCTCCTTCGGCTCTGTCTCCTCTTTTGAAGCTGGTTCCTTCCTCAGCCGGACATAACAGTCCGGATATGATGCCTTGCTGGGCCAGAATTCCACCTCCTCTAGGGGAATTGAGCCCAGCTTATCCGAGATGACGATCTTTCCAGTCGTCATCGGCATGTGCTCAGCACACCTCCATGGGTTAGCATCTGAGCACAAGGGAAGGTCTTTCACATTGAGCCTTTTCTGGGGCCCATGTGATTCTGCAAGGCACTGCATCCGCAGTTCCATAGCAGCCGCCTTCTCCTGATTCTCCTTCTGCATTTGTTGGATCATTCCAACAATAGAAGAGAGGGCCTGTCCCAGCTCTACTGGGAGATCGGCCGATGTTGAGGGAATAGGCTCCGGAATCTGAACCGGAGTAGCCGACACCTCTTCGACCTCTTCCTCTACGACGTCTGGGGCTTGAACTTCATCTTGGCCTTCTGCCAGGAGGTCTTCCTCCAAACGCTTGTCCACGTCAGACATCCTGTCATCTAACTGGATGTCTTGCATCGCGACCGCGACTTCAGCATCCCCCGGGATCTGACTTTGGGGGATCTCCTCTTGAGGCTGGGGAATCACTGCATCAGCTGATGCCTTACGGAAAAGATACGCCCTCATCTTTTCACTTGGAAGATAAGGGCCAGAGGTGTTCTTTTGGAAGCCCCTTACCCAGGTACGAAGCTTCTCCCTTGCTATATCCCTTGATTCCGCCGTCCTAGGGGAATCAAAGGCCTCAGTAATCAGGTTAGTGCACACAGTACATACCTGAGGGTCCCCAATACTGGAGATCATCCTTGGAGACAGCGCATGCCGCGTGCCTCCTACAAAACTCATGTCCGCAGAGGTTTTTGCTGCGGACGTTGCAGAAAACACTTCCCCACTTCGGAGGGTCCTCCTGTAAAGAGAAGAAATTTCCATGAGTATCAAGTGAACTATGTATCACTGGATATGCATAGTATAGCATAACAATTCAGAAAGGAAAGACACACACTTGTGTTTCCCTCACAACCCATTGCTGCAGCCTTTCAGATAATAAAATCAAATGGTTAATCTCTTCTAGAATAACCAATGCAAAGTTTCCAGAGGAAACAGGTGGAGCTCACACCTAAGCAAGGATTTTAAAATCCTGGATAATAGACAGGAAAGAACTCACTTTCCTATCTGTAGGGCAACAGCAAAGGGCTGTGCAAGAAAACACAAAAGTGTTAGAACACACAGTGCTGTACCAAAACCCATACCATAGTTTTCTTCTTACAGTATATGTTATACTGAAGAATACTGGTACAGTATAGGAGGTTATGTGCTGGCCGGCACACACCGTAACTAGCTTTAAAGTATACTACTTAACAGCTATAAGGCGGCAGAACGCTGGTTCAAATGCATGTACCGCCGGCAGTAACTGCCGGCCGGCAACAGCCAATGCCGGCCGGCAACTACACAAGGTAGTACCCGGCTGCCGGCCACACTCTTGGTGACCGGCAGACAAGGGCTAACATTAGCCGGCCGGCAAAGGTACAGGACGATGCCAGCCGGCAGCAAAAGAACCAGAGGACTACAACCACCCGGCTGCCGGCCTCATAGGCCGGCAGCCGGGTCGGGTACAGCACTAGAATAAAAACAGAATGGATGCCGGTATAAGAGTGTACACTACCTCCAAGCCCGG
>NC_090758.1:31134373-31141873 GCF_036898095.1 Palaemon carinicauda | reverse complement strand
TAGTTATGAACATATTCAGAACACAAAATCAAAAGTTACACATTGAAGATATAACCTGTAATAATGAATTAAAGATTAAAAATAAAAAGGAATAAAATCTAATTTATTGGATAGGTCAGAATTTAAAACCTCATGTTATGAGCTATCGCCCGTAAAAAAAATCTAACGTTTCATAATTATCTTTCTCAGAAAACACAGTTAAAAGCCTTTGTTCACGTTCAGCATCTTTTATCTTTAATTTGCGATTTAATTCTCCACGAACAATGCATTCCATTTCGTCCTCCGTATGCTTTTGTTCTTTTTTTAACTCACTAATTAGTTTAAAGATCCCAACATGGGCTGAGCCTATTAACACTTCCAAACGTCTATGCCACGATTCTACTTTATTTTGTGTTCTTGGTACACTTCCTTCTACTCTGTCATACACCAACCATAATGCAGGGGGGATAAGCGGAGGATATCTCATTTCTTGGCCTCGTAATATTCGTCTAACCTTTCCGCGAACGTAATTTTTGTCGAAATAATTTACCACAGGCGTATCATCAACCGGAATAGTTTGTTTTATTTGCAACCAGGCGTCCTCAATTTCGTTTGCAGAAAAAAAAGCAAGTGCTGCTATTGTCCTGATGTTTAAGGAAAAGTTTTCATTAGTGCTGTATTCATTTTTCAAACCTGAGGAGATAACTTTTCTGTAACTACTCTGACAGAGATGAAAAAAAAAAAAAAACAACCTCTTTGTTGACTGCCAGGAATTTCATCTTTAATTGCACTTATTACTCCAATTTCAAAATCTGTGATAATCCTTTCCGGAGAGAGAACGATATCACTTTCAGCAGCATAGTCGAGAAGATCGCGGAAAACCTGTACAGAACTTTCAATGTTTTTTCGTGTCATTAACACAAACTAGAGGTAGGATGCGACTTCTCTCTTGCGGTCCAACCGGAGCATGAATCGTGTACAGTTTAAAAAGTGTTGGGAAACGTCCATTATCCAAAAAATAGCGTCTTTTAGTTTTTTTTTTTACGTTAGAATGGGTGGTGAATAACAATATCTTATCATTTGCAATGCTAGATTCCTTAACTAGAAATGTCTCACCAGCTAGAGTTTTACTGTATTCTTCTGGAATGAACATATCATGTAAATCATTTGGTTCTTGAGGTCCTTCCTTGCGTACTCTTATCATTTTGCTGAGAGTTTCTTTTGACCCAACATACGGCACAATAGATGAATTCAGTTGACTAAGGACATCTTGAATAATTTGACAAGGTTTATCACTGTGATACCAGCTTTTTCCTTAATCGCATTGTGGCTTTTCACTACATGTGTACGACTTGACTCAGCAGCTCCACAACTGTGTTCATTTTCCTTTTTCAGATAATGGCAGTCATCTTCAAAGTGCGTGATTGCGGTTCCTTTACATCCTCTTCTTTCACATCTCCAGTAATATGTAGCTTCTCCACTAGTTTTCTTAGTTCTTTTTTAATGTAAAGTATACAAATATCCATTAACGGAAAGCTTTTCTTTTCCTTTCCTATTTCGGAGAGCACTGTGTTACAGGCAGTTGACTACGTAGTAAGGGATCCTAGCGCTTACTAAAAGATAGAAAAAAATAACAAAGTTAGTAAAAGTTAGTAACAATAACAAAGCTAATATTAACTTTACTTTAGAGAGGTTGTTTCATCATTGGAACAATTTTCCTTTGGACGAGTCGGTATTGGACTAATTATCGTGTTGGACCAATAATCCCTATGGACCAGTTGATTTTGGACCAATCGGCATTGGCCAAATCGTCATTGGACCAATTGTCATTGGATCAATCGTACCCAACCCCAGAATATAGATATAGAGAGAAAATGAGGTTTCTTGATAGGAAAGAATGAAGGATAGAAGAAAAATAATAAAAATAAATAAATATATGTAAAAAAAATAAAAAAAAAATACACGGAATTAAAAGAAAAATCAACACTTAATTTAAAATTAAGAAAAAGTAATTAGTCAGTAATCAGTATTAAAAAGAATTGAAAAAAACAAATATTTAAAAAAAATGATACCTTAATTTTAACAAATCTACAGAATTGAAAAAAAAGACATCAAAACTTAATTCAAAATTACGAAGAAGTAAATTGTCAACTCAAAAAAAAAAAAAAAAAAAAAAAAAACACTGTGTATTAAAAAACTAACAAACTCAACAAATACCCATTATCAAAAAACTAAATAAAGAAAACAAGAAATTAAAAAAAATAACAGTGCCGGAGTCCCTCTACCTCGAGAAATAAGAAAACTGAATAGTGCCGGAGTCCCTCAACTGATTGAAATAATTCCCAAGGACAAACAAGACCTTTTGGTGACGTCAAGACATTTCAACTTGGGCCATTATCCGAGTTAAGTGGTCGTCCAGTCAAACTGGTCGGCCGTAGTTATAAACCATAGAGAGAGAGAGAGAGAGAGAGAGAGAGAGAGAGAGAGAGAGAGAGAGAGAGAGAGAGAGAGAGAGAGAGAGAGAGTACGTGAGTGGCCTGGAAATGTAATTATTAAAAGTATGGTAAAAGTTATTGTAGTAGTGATAGTATTATTATTATTATTATTATTATTATTATTATTATTATTATTATTATTATTATTATTATTATTATTATTATTAGAACTAGTTATGACATTACCTATGTCGAATATTTTTTCCGAATCTTTATAATCAATACTATCTATGAATTATATTTTTTGAAATATTAAAATAACGTATGTACATCAATTATCCATACAGATGGACAATAGGATGAAAGGAAAGAAAAAAAATTGGATAAGAAGAAATTGAAAATAGAAAATATGTAAGTTGTACAGCAGGGAAATCGATAAATTATATAAAAATTATAGATTGTATAGTATCTGAGGACGATATTCCTCAAAACAAAATTGTTCTTTAAGAGAAAACTAATATTTAAGAGTTTTGGTATCAAAAGCGTAATTTATTAATTAGGAAAGTGTAAATACAATTCACAGATTAACCTTAGAAAATGAATGTTTATTTTATATTTGGGAAGAAACCAAATTATTTCTAGCCCTAATATTCTTTTCAGTGTATCAATGAAGAATTTAGTATAATTGTAAATCAATATATATTCTACGTATGTATATATATATATATATATATATATATATATATATATATATATATATATATATATATATATATATATATATATATATATGTGTGTGTGTAAATATGTATATATATATATATATATATATATATATGTATATATATATATATATATATATATATATATATATATATATATATATATATATATATATATATATATATATATATATATTCTATTTAAAAGATCGAAATATAATAATGTATGATTTTTCCAGATTATATTTTTTCATATTATAGTAAGTTGATTAAATTAAAAAAAATAATATATCTGATTTTTTTTTTTGGGGGGGGTAAAGAAAGATATTCTATTCCATTGAAAAAATTAACTTTGAAAAGACAGAATTTCATATTAGATGTCTTCTTTAGTTGAGCATAAAATTTCTATATATATATATATACATATATATATATATATATATATATATATATATATATATATATATATATATATATATATATATATATATATATATATATATATATTTAATATTTAATTATTTATGCATTCATCATTTTACGTGTATTACAGTGACTTTCATCTCAAATATAAATTTTTACTTTTTATATCGAGAACAAATATGGAAAACCTGATACCAGTGATGCCCTTAGTCTAATCTCCCACTGGGATTTCAAAACGCTTCTTACCAATATTAATCTAAATCCGACCATTGCCCCATTTCCTGACTGAGAGATCCTATCTTTTACTTATTATCCTTCCCAGCATGGCTAAAAACGTGAAGCTTTAATCAATGTCAATATAAAGCCTCCGCTTTAAATAGAATTGACTTCTGTCAACATGTCCGACGAAGATGAAGTATCTCTAACACAGGATTGATATAGGAGAAGTACCTCTAACTCATGATTGACAAAGGAAAAGTGCCTCTAACTCATAACTAACAAAGAAGAAGTACCTCTAACTTTGATTGTGAAAGAAGAAGTACTCTAACTCATGACTGATAGAGAAGAAGTACCTCTAACTCTGATTGAGGAAGAAGTACCTCTAACTCTGATTGAGGAAGAAGTACCTCTAACTCTGATTGAGGAAGAAGTACCTCTAACTCATGTCTGACAAAGAAGACGTACCTTTGATTGAGAAACGATAAGTACCTCTAACTCATGACTGTCAAAGAAGAAGTACTACTAACTTTGATTGGGAAAGAAGTACCTCTAACTCACGACTGACAAAGAATGTGTACCTCTAACTCTGATTGAGGAAGGAGAAGTACCTCTAACTCGTGACTGACAAAGAAGAAGTACGTCTAACAATGATTGAGAAAGAAGTACCTCTAACTCATGACTGACAAAGAAGTACCTCTAACTTTGATTGAAAAAGGAGAAGTACCTCTAACTCATGACTGACAAAGAAGTACCTCTAATTTTGATTGAGAAAGGAGAAGTACCTCTAACTTATCTTTAATAAATGAGTTGTATCTCTAACAGATGGTTGACAAAAAAAGTACCTCTAACTAATGATCAACAAAAAAAAAAAGTACCTGTAACTCACAATTGCCAAAGAAGAAGTACCTTTAACTCTGATTGAGAAAAGAGATATACCTCTAACTCATGACTGGCAAAGAAGAAGTACCTCTAACTCTAATTGAAAGAGAATTAGCTGTAACTCAAGATCCTCATCCGTTCCTGATGCAAAGATTGATTGATTGATTGATTTAAAGTTTTCAGGCATCCTGACATCTAAGGTCATTAACACCGACTGATGCAAAGACGTCCTCTAACAGTAGTGAGCAGGCGATATAAGGAGGGGTCATTAATCCATTCTCTCAGTCGAACTGGTGGTCGCCTTTATCTTTGATTAAAATGGAAGTCAGGAGGGACTTGCTAGGGGATGATATACAGGTTCCCGATTGGAATTGTAATCGATGCTCGTAGGAATTCATTTACTCGAACGAAAATCAATAGAATTCCTCACAGTTGTCTGGATTATTCAAATAATGGAAGACTTATGCTGGTAACCAGTCAGTTTCCTAGCCGGCGATGCATGTATGTATTCCTGATTTCATGTTTATTGGTAATATATCTATGATTGATAAATAAGATATGTGGGATAACCAGTCAGTTTGGTAGTTTAGTAATGCATGTATGTATGTATTTATGTATGTATGTATGCATATATGTATATATGTATAGGATTTTTTACTTAAAATGTTTATATATTTATGAATTAAAAATTAGTTATTAAGGTAACCAGTATGTTTGATTGCTGGATAATTGTATATGTTTATAAAAGTTTTTTTTTTTATTTCTTTACTCATAGTAATATATATATATATATATATATATATATATATATATATATATATATATATATATATATATGGGTGTGTATATATATATATATATATATATATATATATATATATATATATATATATATATATATATATATATATATATATATATATATATATATATATATATAATCATTTGTTAATTTTTTTTTATCTTTCTGAGTGGGGATACCTTAACATGGTGGAATGGTTTATGAATCACGTGATTAGCATAATTGTAATAGTCTGAGCTACCCATACTAGTCTTGTTGTCTGTGAGCGATTAAAATTAAGTCTCTCACCATCACCAATCGGTTGTGGACAGCGTGGTGATGAAAATGACAAAACCCCAGGCATGAATAAGCACAAGTGCAATGGACTAGAAACAGCGGAATCTGTTGTTGTTGTTGTTGTTTTTTGTTGTTGGTGTTGTTGTTGTTGTTGTTGTTGTTTTTGTTTTGTTGTTGTTTTTGTTGTTGTTGTATAGAAATTACTTAGATATCAAAATGAGTTAGGAATCTAAACGCTATACAATTTATTACAACTAAATAGTAGAATATAAAATTTTATATCACAATCGGAAATAGGATTTGTTTTGTTAATAAACAAGAATTTATCTAATGGTAACAGTGTTTTAGCAATATTTAATTCTCCGTCCTGAATATATTCCTAAATTATTTACATTGAACCTAATCCTCCTATTGCTCGAATTTATTACCTTTTTGTCTCTAATCTTCATTTTTCCTCATACCAGTAAATTTAGTCTTGAGTAAAACAGAATTCAATTCTTTGAATCTCCAATTACTTTTTTCCTAACATCTCGGACTTCAAATAACTATTAATTTTCAGTTTTTTTTTTTTTCAATTGAACTGTGATATTCCTACGTCTATTTTAATCTAAATCACAGTTTAACTGTTACTTTGTCTCAAGATTTCATCAGTAAATTTCTGTTATTGGAACTATTTCTAATCTTATTAAATCGTATTTTCTTCTTCGTAGCCTCGACTATCCTCATCTCTCTTCTTCATTCATCTGTTCCTATCTATTTCTTTATATCTTACCAATTTCTTTTGTATTTTGTATATTCTATAAAATTTGAAGTTATTTTGAAGGTTATGAACAATCTTCCTAATTATGGAATATCTTTTAAGTATTTTTAACTTTAAATTTCTTCAGATGGACATATTCTTATTATTACTGAAAAAAAAATATAACTAATTAAAGAAATTATTTAGTTAAATTCTACTAAATAAATATTCTAATTTTCCCTAAATCTTACTTCAAGCAATTTCAAGATTCTTATTTTCTATATAAACTTTTCAAATTTTGATATAAATAGTATTTTTTGAACTAAATATTCACCAGAAATTATCATAATTAAGGAAAATAATGAACCTGAACTTTTTTTTGAAAAAAAAAATTGAGGTTCATCTTTAAAAAACAATGTAAAATTAAGGTTTAAAAAATCTGCATCCCAAATCAAACAACCCAATTAATTAAATTTAAAATCAATATTTTTTTCAGCGTAACTCATATATTAGTTTAAAAATTTCTATTTTTAAATCATTAATAGAAAATAAATTGAAGATTAACATTTCAAAATATCATTATTATTATTATTATTATTATTATTATTATTATTATTATTATTATTATTATTATTATTATTATTATTATTATTATTATTATTATTATTATTATCATTATTATTATTATTATTATTATTATTATCAATTAATCTACAACCCAAAATGGAAAACCCAACATGGAAAACTAGCACAGTGAGGAAGGAAAATAAAGAGTATTTAAAATGCAAACTAGATATCCCTCCAAACTCAACAATCCTCTTTTCTCTCCTTACAGAAAGATCAATCCAACGGAGACATGATCGTCTAAGGAACGTAGAACTCAACTCCAGTGGACGATACAAGTGCGAAGTCATCTCAGACGCCCCTGAATTCCACACAGCTGACAAGAGTGCTGAGATGATGGTTGTAGGTAAGCAGATTTAATACTGAATGCAGTCTTGGTGTTTCTTTTACTTGTGAATTAGA
>NC_090758.1:31123477-31126373 GCF_036898095.1 Palaemon carinicauda | reverse complement strand
GTTAGTGGTACTTCTCCTGTCTCAATCAAAGTTAGTGATACTTTTTTTGTCAATCATGAGTTAGAGGTACTTCTCATTTATCAAATATGAGTTAGAGGTACTTCTTTGTCAATGATGAGTTAAAATGTACTTCTTCTTTGTCAATCATGTGTTAGAGGTATTTCTTATTTGTTGGTCGTGAATACTTCTACTTATTCAATTAAAGTTAGAGGTACTTCTTTTTCAATCATAAGTTGGAGGTACGTCTCCTTTCTTAATTAAAGTTAGTAGTACTTCTCCTTTGTCAGTCACGAGTTAGAGGTACTTTTCCTTTCTCAATCAAAGTTAGAGGTACTTTTCATATGTCAATCATAAGTTAGAGGTACTTCTTTGTCAATCAAGAGTTAGAGGTACTTCTCCTACATCAATCAAGAGTGGGAGGTACTTTTTGCTTTGCCGAACATGTTGACAGGAGTCAATTCTATTTAAAGTGGAGGCTTTATATAGACAATGATTAAAGCTTCACGTTTCCAGTAATGTTGGGAAGTATAATAAGTAAAGATTGATGTGTCAGTCAGGAAATGGGGTAATGGTCGGATTTAGAGGAATATTGGTAAGACACGCTTTTAATTCACGGTGCGAGCTTAGACTAAGAGCATCACTGGTCTCGGGTTTTTCATATTTGTTGCCTATATTTGAGATGAACGTAATTTATATACTAGTAAAATGATGAATATACAAACACACACACACACACACACACACACATATATATATATATAATATATATATGTATATATTATAATATATATATACAAATAGACATATATATATATATATATATATATGTATGTATATATATGTATATAATATATATATATGTATATATAATATATATATATATGTATATATATATATATATATATTAATATATATACATATATATATTCATATTATATATTTATATATAGATATATATATATATAATATATATATTTATATATATGTTCATATATATAATATATATATATATACATATATATATATATATATATACATATATATATATATATATATTTATATATATATGTATATAATATATATATATTATGTATGTATATATATATATATATATATATGGATATATATATGAACATATATAAATATATATATTATATATAGTATATATATATATATAAGTATATATTAATATATATATATATATAATATATGATATATATGTGTGTGTATATATATATATATATTATATATATTTATATATATATGTATAATTATACATATATATATAATATATATATATACATGTATATACATATATATATATATATATATATATATATACATATATATATATATATATATATATGTATATATATATATATATTAATATACATATATATATATATATATTACATATATATATACATATATATATATATAATATATACATATATATATATATATATATATATGTATATATATATATATATATATATACATATATATTATGCCCAAAATAAAGCAGACACCTAATAAGAAACTTCTGCCTTTTCATGGTTAATTTCACCTAATTAAATAAAATATTTTTGGGGAACAAATTAGATATATTCATAAATAATAAATTTTGAATATTATCGGGAAATATCATATATTTTTATTTTTTAGATTTTTATAATTGAATATATCTCTTAAAAGAAGATTAAATTTCATATCCACTTAATTTCTTATCTTAAAACACTGATAAGATTATGACAATAAAAAATTACTTTTTCTCAAACATACAATAAAAATCTATTTTCAAAGTTTAACCTGTAATATGGTATTTGATCTTTGGAAATTAAGTAATTTCCCTTTTAAAAACCAATACATTTACTTATATTTTTTTTTTCACTCAGATAATATAAGGAGACAATTCCTCATATATAGTTATACTTATAATTATATAATTTATCCCTTTTTGCCTATTTTACACTATGCATAATTCATATTTCAATTATTTCTTCGTCCTATTTTTTTTTCTTTTTAAACCGATTTCTCATATGTATGGATAATTGATTTATATACGTTATTCTAAATATTTGTTAAATAAAAGAATATATATTAATGTTAGTAATAATTATAAGAATTATGAAAAAATATTCAACAGATACTATTGTAGCTAATAATAATAATAATAATAATAATAATAATAATAATAAATAATAATAATAATAATAAATAATAATAATAATAATAATAATAATAAATTCATCTTATCAATATCATTTGCATGCATATCACTATTACTATTACAACTATCACTATTACATAAAATTTTTCACTATAAGTTTTATAATTACAATTTCCAAGCCACTTATGTCCTCCTCACCCCCCCCCCCCTCTCTCTCTCTCTCCTCTCTCTCTCTCTCTCTCTCTCTCTCTCTCTCTCTCATGGTTTATAACTACGGCCTCCCAGTTTGACTGGACGACCACTTAACTCGGATAATGGCCCAAGTTGAAATGTCTTGACGTCACCAAAAGGTCTTGTTTGTCCTCAGGAATTATTTCAAGCAGTTGAGGGACCCCGGCACTATTCAGTTATTGTTTTATTTCTAATTTTCCTTTCTTATTTTCTTTATTTGGTTTCTGAAAGTGGGTATTTCTTGAGTTTGTATGTTTCTATTACTTATTTAAAGATAATTTTATCCTCAAATTTTGTTAATACTCACTGTTTTTTGAGTTGACTAGTTATTTTTTTCGTAATTTTAAATAGAGTTTTGATTTTTTTTTTAAATTCTGTACATTTATTAAGATTAAGTTATCGTTTTTTCAGATATTTGTATCTTTAATTCTGTTTGATAATGAGCATATTTTGAGTTGACTAGTTACTTTTTCATAAATTTCAAATACGTTTTGA
>NC_090758.1:31098477-31113477 GCF_036898095.1 Palaemon carinicauda | reverse complement strand
CCAATTCCTCCCCAACCTGCTTCCCCAATTCCTCCCCACCTGCTTCCCCAACTGAAAAAGAGGACCCATGAATAAGTGAATACGGGGTTCTTTTGGATAATACCACAGATAAAACTCGCTTTTCGTGTCTTTTCATTTTTTTTTCAGTTAGAGTTGTCGGAAAAATAAAGATATTGCGTAGTTTTTTTTTTTTTTTTTTTTTTTTTTGGGGAGGGGGGGGGGCAGGGGGCTTAGGACTATAATCTATATTACAAGTGGAAAAGTGATATTGTATTTTATTGTATATAACTAATATATTTTTTATAACAAAATATGGATATTATATACGGTGTTTATGCCGGTCAGAAAAAAAAATAAAAGTAGAAAAGTGAAAGTGTATATTATTATTTATAAATAATTTTAATTTCAACGGAAATAAGGATTTTATGTAGATTTTTTATCGGGTCGAGGTAGGGATAAACATACAAATATTACAAGTGCAAAAGTGATATTTTATTTGATTGTACATAATTTTTTAAGAAAATGAAATAAATGGATATTATATATGTTTCTGGGGGTAAAAAAAATTATAAGTATACAAATTAATATTATATGTTATTGATTTTAATCAATTTTAATTTGGAATAAAATGCGGATATTGCGTTTTTTCTTTTTGGGGGATGGCAAAAAATATGGTAAGTGAAAAAGGGATATTGTATATTATTTTATATGATTAAATCTATCGCTAAGCAAGATAAGATACGATTTCATTTGAGCTTTATCCCATTTAGGCTAATGGGAATAGCAAACGAAATTGATCCTGTCTTTCATTATCCATTAAAAAAAGCTTTTGTATTACTTGGCCTAAATAAGAGGAGAAAAATAGTTGGGATGAAAAAATGAATCTTTTGATTACGAACTATTCCTTTTCAGTAAGAGGAATAAATCATTCTCCAAAAAATGGTGTTATGGAAGGAATAAGAAAAAAATTTATGTTTACGAAGGTGATCAAACATTTCATCTCTCTCTCTCTCTCTCTCTCTCTCTCTCTCTCTCTCTCTCTCTCTCTCTTTCATTAAGTTGATTATGTAACTAATACTATTAACATTAACTATGTTAAAAATACATTAAACGCTCAAATTAAAGGCCGCTCATGAATGACAGAGTCAAGGGACAGTAACTATGCCATAGACACTGACCACGTGTACCTATAATCAAATCCCAAACCTCCAATCTACCCATGGTAGAACTAGGGAGAACCAGGCAATGGCTGCTGATCACTACGCAGGAAGACATAGGTGCTACCCAATACCCCTAGTCTTTAGCTCAGAAGGATAGTGTGGTTGCAAACACTACAAGAAACTATCAAGTTTAAGCGGGACTCGAACCCAAGTCAGGCAATCACTAGGCAAGAACTTTTTACAATAGGTTGCTGCAATTATTAATAAATAATAAATGATAATTAATAATTAATAGATGATAGAAAATATATGATAAATAGTAAATTATATATAATGAATAGTAAATAATAAACAATGAACAATAAGTAATAAATAATGAATAATAAATAATAGAAAATAAATAATAAAAAATTAAAAATGAAAAATAAAAAATATAAATAAAAAATATATAATGAATAATAAATAGAAAATAATAATAAATAATGATAAATAATAATAAATGATAAATAGAAATAAATAAATAAAAAATAATTATTAATAAATAATAAATAATAAATAATAAATAATAAATAATAAATAATGAATAAAAGAAAATAAAAAAACATGAAAATGATAAATAATAATTAATACATTGAATGATAAATAATAAATAATAGAAAATGAATAATAAATTATGAATAATAATAATAAATGATATATATTGAATAATAAATTATATAAAATGAATAATAAATAATTACTAATAAATCTTGAATAATTACTAATATTATATAGAAAATATCATACTTCAAAAACCAGGAATTTCTACACAAGCTGAAACTCGTCTTTTAAGATTATCCGCCAACAAATGACACAGACAAATATCCTGTTATCTGTGTCCGAAGAAAGAGTCCCTTACTCTCCTTGCAGTTGTGGTAAAGGAAAGAAAATAAAAAGCTTCCACAAAAAACTTTTAAAACTTGCGAGATTATCCGCAAGATTGCGCAACTTGCGCAAGACGTTGAGAACTTGTCTTGCTCCGATCTTAAGATGGGTTCAAGTATCTTCTAAGAACACACACCAGTTTCCAAAGGTTTCTCTCTCTCTCTCTCTCTCTCTCTCTCTCTCTCTCTCTCTCTCTCTGATAATGATCACATTTCATCTAAAGGATATTCTTTCTTTTTCTCGATCTCTCTTTTCTCCTTAGTAAAATCTCTCTCTCTCTCTCTCTCTCTCTCTCTCTCTCTCTCTCTCTCTCTCTCTCTCTGTTACTAAGAAGATTATCCCTAATTCTTCATTTCTTTTGAAGGCTTCCCCAGAGTTTCATGAGGAGGAATTACTTTCTAAGAACATCAAATTATTACTGTAATGGTCAGAAAATTGCGGTAAAATGGTCAGTGGTGACATGAAATGGATATAATATTTTTGGGAGTATAGAATCAGTTTAGATATTATTAGTAAATAACACACACATATGCAAATATATATATATATATATATATATATATATATATGTATATATATATGCATATTTGTTTGTCATTAATTTAGCTCGATTTGGCTAACGGTATACATTCAGGAGATGTTATTCATGCAAAGAGAGTAGCATCATATGCATATGCATTGAGCTTATTTTCTAGATTCCTTACGAGTTCTAATATTAATATACTATGTTAAATACTATTTGATCTATATGGTCATCATTAAAATATGTTTTTTATAATTACAGTATATCGTAAATTCTTTCACAAAGTTTTTCTGAATTCCTCAACTTTTTACCACTATCATGTCAACCCCTTTTAAATAATTAGTCGAAATAACTTATACAGATTTGCGATTTAATATCTCATGATAAACCTATATGAAATGGCCTACCTTATATATGGAACTTAATTCTAAATTAATTAAATTTATATCAATACATTTATTTGAAAAATGTTATTAACGGTTATTGCAGAAAGGATTGCCCCTACAATGATGATTTATATAATATTAAGAAGATTCTCCTTCTCACAAAGTACGTTAGATTTTCTTAAAGCTAGATGGTATTACAATTTGATTGCCTCATATAGTCACCTATACTGCTATAAAATATTTTGTAGTCCAGAAAAGATTGTTTTTAACATTATATGGAGATTCAAGATATTGGTTTTACCACAACAGAGCTTAACAACTTTAAGATCTTATTGTTTCTTTATTCCTTATCCATGGTCTTTCCTTCCTGATAAAGTGACTACCACTATGAGTTTTCAAGAATGAGACTTGAATAGTATTCATTTATTTTTATTGAATATTATATATTAATTTCTAGTTGACTTAATATGAAGTAAGGAAACAAACTCCTATTTCAAGCCCAATAAAAGCTATTCATTTTGCAGTCCATCCGAACTGGTCTGATACCTAAACCTTGCATTTAACCCTTGCAGTGGATTGATAACTATAAGAAATTGAGTGTTTGAAGTCAGAAAACGACAACTACCTCACTTAAAAAAACAAAAAGATGAAACTTTATACCCAGACTATTTTCGATAATTGAAAATGATCACTAACAATGAAAAAGGTTCTCTAAAATATGTACCCTATTCTCCCTCTCTCAAAATATGTTGAGAATACCAAGGGTAAATTTTCCTGTCCTTCCCACAACTTGTTCTTTTGTGTAATATTAGCACCGATGTTTTTCCTATTTCTGTTAATATATTTTTCAATTGGTTGTATATATACTGTATATATACTGTATATATATATATATATATATATATATATATACATATATATATATATGTATATATATATATATATATATATATATATAACGAAATTTGGTCGAAGCGAAAAATCTATTTTTTGGGTGAGGTAGCCATGTTGTCCTGATGGAAGTTCCTAAAAGGTAGCTTCCTAGGGTATATTTGACTACAGTTATATTCCCAGAGAATTTTACCTTAGGGTATCCAGAATTCTAACTCCTGGAGCAAATATCCCTAAATAATCTCACAGGGATATCGCATAATATCAGAGTACGTATTCTTGACACGTCACATAGCTATCTTCACCCCGAACAGTATTAAGGCTACGAGGGGTTACAGTAACAAGAATCTGAAACGTGAATGAAAAGAGAGCCGCTCATAAGACATCTCTCCTATTCTGTTTCCAGTGTGTATCTGATGAAGGCGGTAGTGCCCTCTTTATTCCTTGTAGCGATATCAGAGGTGCTACAGATACTGTATTATAGGGAGGGGTCAATAAGCCCTTTTACAATAAAAGGAAGGGCGGGTCTATCAGGACGACATGGCTACCTCACCCAAAAATAGATTTTTCGCTTCGCTCAAATTCCGTTTTTTGGGCTCAGGCCATGTCGTCCTGATGGAAGTTTAACAGAGCATTACTGTATCTGTGGATTCTCAATCGGTGCCGTACTCTCAAGAAGGTAATATCCTTGTCCGTCTAGACCTAGAGACCTATGATGTTACCGTCAAACATCATTTCATCTAAGCAAGAACTATGTTAGTGCTTCCTGCCCCCTACAGGGAAGAGTTGTACTAGACTCCTAAAAAAGTCTCGAAGAGTACATAATAACTATGGATGACAAAATGACAGTCTTGTATAGTGGTGTTGCCCTATACATTATAAACCAAAGTTTGTATAAGAGTCACCAATGTCAGTATGAATTTGTGACACCTTCCCAAAAGTGACTACTCTTATTAACTATTGGATAACGAATGTATACGCATAGGAACAAATTTTGCATCTCTGCCACTATCCCATTAGGGTACCACGTCAACCCTTCCTAAGGAAGGGTTAAAGTGAGTGGACTTTTTCTAGAATCAGGGAACAATCTTAAAAGACATACCATGATAAAAATATCCATATTTTAATCTTAATGCTCAGTACATTTCTAATAAAATGAGTGTGGGCGAATAAGACGCAGGGTTCACTAAGAACTAGTTTATTAAAATTTAATAAACGTACATATCAGATCAACATTTATAAAATTTATAAAATGTGGATATTATGTGTTAAAGCATAAAGAAAAACAGCCAACAGAAAATATTGTTTCGTCTACCAGGAAACAGATTTGCCACTTAAGTTGAATTATTAATAATAATGATACTTTCTGTATACTGTTTATTTACACTAGCGTAAGAAACACTTGGCACAAGTGTCCGGATTATGCTATAGTTCACCAACGTCAATGGAACAGTTCATAAGGACACTTTCGTGGCCAATCGTTCAGTGTGTAGTAACATACAGTGACTACAAAAGCATCCTCTTAATTAATTGTCCCAAATTAATTATACTGTTCCTCGCAGATTTAAAACAGAAGGTTAAAGAATTCTACCTGCTGTTACCACAGACCTCTTAAGTTGCTCCACTTGCTTCGCATAGTGCATAAAGAACACCTTGGATGACTACCAGCCGGTGTACGAACAAGGATGTTCAAAGTCCATATAATTAAAAAAATTTTATGGAAGAGGCAACTTTCCTCGGATCTTGACTAACGGGTGTACTGTCTGGATCCGTTCTGCGAATAACACGGGTGATTTTTGCCCTTAGTTATAGATAACTTTGAACCCAGGGTTTCTCTTCCGAACAGGTGTCCTCCCCTAAAGTCTGAAATTTTATGAAGATAGACCTTTAGGCAATCCACTGGACATAGAGATGCATTTTCCTTCAGAGAGCAGATTCTCTAGGGACCCCACCTGTTGGTAGGTAGCTTGTTCCTGGTAAGAAACGTTGGGTCTGGAAATAGATTCAGTTCTCCCTCGAAGAACTGGACGTGGCCTTCCTCTCTAGAGAGAGCCACTATTTCACTAACTCCGGCCCCCAAAGCGAGTACAAGCAGAAATATGACTTTAAATTCAAAACCTTCTAAGCGCATTCCTCATTGTTCATTATTTATACACAATGAAGAATCTTATCTAATGACCATGCAAAGGGTCTTTGAAGGTGCTGAAGGGCTAAGACTAGCATGGGCCTTTGTAGCTCATTAAGAACGTCGTTAGAAAGGTCGACTTGTAAGGCATATGGTATCTGTCTTGTCAAGGCAGGCTTTAACAATAGAATTTTGTTGGCTGCTAAACCTTGCTCATGAAGGTGAATGAAGAATGATAAATAGAAATCTGTCGAGATTTCTTTTGGTTTCTTCGCCTTGACAAAGGATATCTGTTTCTTCCCTGAAGCCTCATAATGTCCTCTGGTTTCCTCCAAAAGTTTAAAGTGACTTTTAACACCGAATCTTTTTCTCATCGCTAAGGAGAGAAAATCATGGGATGTAGGCTCCGTGTTTTTTGTGATGAAGCGAAGACAGTCGACTTCTGTACCCGGTGAGACAGGGATGGATCCGGTAGCGGTATGAATTTTAGTCGTAGTTCCAATGCCAGAGGGAACCACATGCTATTTGGCCACTTGTGGGCCACTATTGCTGCTTTCCCTTTGAAGAATCTCAGTTTATCGAGGACTTTCAAAAGAAGGTTGTGCGGAGTGAACAGATTAATACTGGACTATCTGTTCCAGTCCAGGGACATAGCGTTTACTGCCTCTGCTAGCGGATCCTCGTATGGGGACATGTAACAATCTATTTTCTTGTTGTCTTTCGTTGCAAAGAGGTTTATCTACAGCTCCGGGACTTGACTCGAGATGAAGTGGAACGATCCTGCGTCAAGGGACCATTCTGACTCTATAGGTGTAAACCTGAATAGAGTGTCCGCTGTCACATTGCAGAACCCTTGAATGTGAACTGCTGACAGGTGCCATTTCTTCTTTTCCGTCAAACGGAATATGGCCAACATCACTTGGTTGATTTGAGGTGACCTCGACCCTTGTCGATTCAGGCATCTCACTATCACCTCACTGTCTAGAACCAGTCTTATGTGGGTCGAGTGGGGAGGAGATACTTTCTTTAGTGTCAGAAGTACCGTCATGGCTTCTAGAAAGTTGATGTGAAATGACTTGAAATGATTGGACCAAGCTCCTTGGACTCTCATCTGATTAGAGTGACCTCCCCAGCCTTCCTTTGACGCGTCTGTGTGGATAGTTACTGACGGGAGAGGAGGTTGAAGAATTATTGATTTCTTCAATTGCTTGGCATTGGACCACGGCTTGAGAAGCGTTTGCAGCCTAGTCGGTAGTGGTCTTATTAGATCTCTTCGTGCGTTTGATGCGTATTTTCTCCAGACTCCTGTTGCATCCTTTAGCCGTGCTCTTAGCACTGGATCTGTTATCAAAGCAAACTGTAGAGAGCCCAGCACTCTCTCCTGTTCGCGTCTTGATATCCATTTGGATTTCAATAGTTTCTTGACAGATCCGGCTATTTCTTTCCTCTTCTTACCAGGAATGGAAAGTCGATGTGACTCCAAATTCCAGTGGATTCCCAACCACTGAAATTTTTGAGCTGGAGAAAGTCGAGACTTTTTTATGTTGATCTTCAATCCCAGATGTTCCAGGAACTAGATCACTATCTTAGAAGCTTGCATGCATTCTGTCCTGGATGCTGCCCACACCAGCCAGTCGTCCAAGTAGGCTACTACTTGGACCCCCTTTAGGCGTAATTGATGGACTGCTGCGTTCGTGAGCTTCGTGAAAATCCTTGGGGCTATGTTTAGCCCAAAAGGCATGGCTCTAAAGGCGTAAAGTATTCTATGTAACTTGACGCCTAGGTAGGAGGAGAGGTGACGATTAATTGGAGCGTGCCAATAAGCGTTAGACAAGTCTTTAGTGACTGTATATGCCCTTTTGGGCAGCAGGGTCCTTATGTGTTGAAGTGTGAGCTTTCTGAACTTGCAGGTCACTATGAACTTGTCGAGTGGTGACAAGTCTAGAATGATTCTGAGTTTCTCTGAGTCCTTCTTTGGAACACAAAACAGCCTTCCTTGGAATTTTATGGACTTATCTTTCCGGATTACTCTTTTGTCTAAGAGCTCTCGGACATATTCTTCCAAAACGGGGGTTGAGTGTTGGGAGAATTGAGGGAATTGAGGTGGAGGACTGCTCCAGCTCCAGCCTAGTCAATCTTTTATTAGGTTGTTGGCATAGGGATCGAAGGTCCAGCGATCCCTAAATAGCTGTTGTGTCCCTCCTACTGGAAATATCTCACTTCCGCTGTTGTGGATCTGAGGCCTTGCCTCCTTGACCACGTCCTCCCCTAGATCCCCTTCCTCTTGAAGGGCATCTAGAAGAACCTCTGGCTGTTCCTCTAGCTTTCGAACGAAAGGAGAAGTCTGCCTTTTGAGGGCTGGGTTAAAAACTGGCGACTGTGTCGCTACTTGTTGAGGTACCATCTGGTACGTGGTAGGAGGTTGTGCCACTATCTGAGGCACCGCGGTCACAGGAAGTTGTTTTTGTTTTTGCTGTCAGTAGGGTTTAGCCGGCCGAGAGGATGGCCTAGGCCTTTTTGTCTTCTTCTTGGGTTGGGGACCCTCATCCGGAGAAGACTTTCTCATAAGATCTAAGCCCAACTTTTTGAGAAGGTTCCTATTCTCTGTGGCGGCCTTGTCTACTACCTCTTTAACCACTTCGTTAGGAAAGAGGTCTTTACCCCGGATATGAGAGTAGATCAGTTTCCTCGGTTCGTGCCTCATTGCACCCGAGGCGAACATGAACTCTCTACAGGCTCTCCTAGCTTTAATAAAATTATAGAGATCATTCATAACTGTGGCCAGATGGGTTTTGGCCACTACCATGAACCTGTCCTGGTTCTTGGGGTCACTTGCCATCGTTTCTAGTGTTGTTTGCAACAACATCGATGCCGCAAGTCTTTCTTTCGTCTCTTGCTCCCTACGCAAGAGAACCCACGACAGTTTTGGAAGTTCCTCACCAAACTGACGTTTAGCGATATCAGCTTCCAGCTTCCCGACTGAGAAGGTAAGATGTACGTCCTTCCAGTCTTCTTGGTCCAAGGGCAAGGTCAGAGATAACAGCTTGCACTCCTCCAAGGAGGGGCATGGTTTCCCTGCCTCCACCGCCTTTAAGGCTGCCTTATATCACTTTTCCCTGAAGGGAAAGGCTCTGGTAGGAGAGGCCACAGAGGAGGGAAGCTTCTTACTCAAGGCTGGCACCTTTGAGTTAGTGAAGCACCTCTCTTTCATCGAGCTCGCTAGTAACGCCTGAGCTTTACTATGGTTAAAGACTATGACCTCCTTCTACTCCGTCTCCTCCTTTGAGGGTGGCTGCTTCCTAAGACGGACATAGCAGTCCGGACAAGGATCTTTGTTGGGCAAAAATTCCACCTCTTCCAGTGGAATTGCTCCAAACTTTTCTGAAATCACGATCTTCCCGGTTGTCATTGGCATGTGTTTGGCATACCTCCAAGGATTGGTGTCTGACCACAAAGGAAGATCCTTCACGTTGAGCCGCTTCTGGGGCCCACATGATGCTGCAAGTCTGCGTATCTCCAGTTTCATTGCAGCTTCCCTCTCATCATTCTTCCTTTGAATTTGATGGATCATCTCAACAATGGAAGAAAGAATTCTTCCCAGTTCATCTGGGATAGCAGACAATGTTGAGGGAACAGGTTCTGGGTCCAGAACCGATGTAACCGACACCTCGACGATCTCTTCCACTTCTACTTGAGGAGCCTGGGACAGCTCCTCCTCCTGACCTTCTAAAAGGTCCTTCTTAGTAGAATCCGACACCTCCGACATCTTATCGTCCAATTGGATTTCTTTAAGGGCGGCCGATACTTCAGAATCTACCAGATTCTGGGCAGTTGGTATCTCCACCTGAGGCTGAAGGAGGATTGCATCAGCCGATGCTTTAGGGAAAAGGTTAGCCCTCATCTTCTCATTTGGAAGGTAGGGGCCTGAGGTGTTTTTCTGAAACCCCTCACCCAGGTTCGTAACTTTTCCCTGTCAGCATCCCTTGACTTCGTCGACTTAGGGTCGTCAAAAGCCTCGGTAATCAGGTTAGAGCATACAATAAAAACCTGAGGGTCCCAATACCGGAGAACACCTCTGGAGGCCGCGCATGCTGCGTGCCTCCTGCAAAGCTGATGTCCACAGAAGTTCTTACTGCGGACATTACAGACACACTCCTGCACTTCGGATGGTCCTCCTGTAAAGAGAAGGAAACTCCATGAGTATCAAGTGATGGCTCTTCACTTATATTAAAACATGTATCCTATATAGAAAAGCTATAAAAGAAAAAAGGAAAGACACATACTTCTATTTCCTGTCCAGTCAATTGCTGTAACCTCCCAAGATATTAAAACTAAGGTTAATTCTATTTTAGAATACCTTATGTAATTTCCTAAACGGAAATTTAAGGTGTAGTTCACACCTTGAAATAAAGTTTAAATATACGGGATAAAATGAATACAGAAAGAATTCACTTTCTATATATTGTACGGTCTCAACAAAAGGCTGTACAAGATAACATTAAGTATGTTGAAGAACTTTAGTGTTATAACAAACTCTGTACTGCAGTTTTACTAATGCAGTGTGTACTACACTACCAATATAGTAACTACTGTACATCGCATGCGGTTGTGCCGGCCGGTACTACACCTGTATAGTTCAAGGATATACTACCTTTAACTAATAGGCGGCAGGCTACTGGTTCTCAAATATGTGCCACCCTGCAATCATTGCCGGCCGACAGCTGTATTTCCACTGTTGGTAAGCAAAGGTAGCAATACCCATGTCCACCAGCAGTGGCTTAGAACCAGAGAACCTCCCCCTGTCCAGCTGTCAGCTGTTAAGCCGGCAACCGGGCTAGGGGTACAACACAATAGTCAGAGAAACAGTATGGATGTAAGGTTATAAGGCGGCATTGCCATACGACCTTCCATCCAGAAAGAGTGAACTTATGGAAGGGGAGAATGTAGCATTCAGGCTTCCAAGGGATCCATAGCCTGCCGGACTCTACCTGCGGACATGGAAGGGAGACCAAGGGAGGTCTGGAGTTCACTCTGCAAGAACAATGGGTCTCTTCCGGCCGACACGTAATTTCCGGCCGGCAGAGAGCTGAGCCGGTCCTCCATCCTAACCTATACTAGGTCCGGAAGTAGGACTGCGGCCAAAAGAAAGAAAGAAGGCGGGGGGGGGGGGGGTTAGGTATAAGGGTCCTGTAAACTTCGTTTTAGCAGGAGACACACTCAGCAGTTAGGGAAGCTCATCCTAACCTAGAGTTGTCTATTAGCGAAGAAGACTGGCAATATTTGCTATCCTCCTCCCAACCAGAACAAAGTTAGGTGAAGTTGTTTTGCCGGCCAAAAGAGAAAACTCATTCTCCAGTCCAAGAAAAACAACACAGGCAGTCTGCTAGACCACTAGAGGAAGGAATCATCTCGTACAGAATCCTTCAGACGTGGACTAGGGAAGCAAAGCTTCCTGCATCTGCCCCTAACCTAGCAAAGGAAACTCATTCTCTATGCTAGGAAGAAGCAGACCACAGACTAGAAACTCTGACGTTCTGCCCTAACCCAAAAAAACTATCACTGGTTATCAGGTCAGGACAGACATATCCTAGTATAGTTATACCTGAATTATCATACAGATAGAACCGCTAGGATTAAGCCTAAGGCTTACTCAGAGGGAGAGAGGGATTGAACTTAGCCTTCGGAGGAGAAAAGAACAATCGGGGATGTGCGAAAGTATACTACAGTACCTAGGTTACTAGTGTAGGTGCGATGAGAATCGATAACCTAACTCACCGAAACTCTCTCGTATACAATCTTGGAAAGAACATTCAACAATATCTTCCTTGTATAAAATCTTTGCCTATAGCTTCAGTAATATAACACTAGGAAAGACTTATATCATGCATGAAAGTACTATGGCCAGACGCCTAGGCTACTAAGCCTCGTGAAGGGCATGATCGGTTACCTATATCACCGAACTAAAAACTAACGGCATCGTATAAGCATTCCTAGAGGAGCTAAATAACTAGATTATTAAAGCATAACAAACCGGGAATGTCACTCTAGCTAACAAAATGACCCATATATAGCGAGCGATAGCATCCAAGATGCCTCCGGAAGGCAACAGCTCTTGTTTACTTTAATATCACTTTTGATTTAATTCAAAACGTCAAGAGCTTACATTTATACACAGTAAAGATAATACTCAACTTCCCAGAGGCAGAAGATACTAGAGAAGTCATCAAAATGTTAAATTATATCCAAAATAACGAGAGAACACAAGGGAAAACACCGAGTAGTAGAGCTATATGAAAAGGAATACACACTGGAAACGGAATAGGAGAGCTGCCTTATGAACGGCTCTCTTTTCATTGTCGTTTGAGATTCTTGTCACTGTAACCCCTCAAAGCGTTAATATTGTTCGGGGTGAAGATAGCTATGTAACGTGTCAAGAATACATCCTCTGATATTATGCGATATCCCTGTGAGATGGATATTTAGGGATATTCGCTTAAGGATTTTAGGAATATCTGGATACCCTAATATAAATTATCATGGAATATATATATATATATATATATATATATATATATATATATATATATATATATATATATATATATATATATATATATATATATATATATATATAGGTAGACACATCGATAGATCATAGATAGTAGACATGAAATGATTGGTAAATAGCTGCTTTCAAAGGGAAAGCAGCAATAGTGGCCCACAAGTGGCCAAATAGCGTGTGGTTCACTCTGGTATTGGAACTACGACTAAAATTCGTACTGCTACTGGATTCATCGCTGTCTCACCGAGTACAGAAGTCGACTGTCTTCGCTTCATCAGGAACCTACTTCTCATTATTTTCTCTCCTTAGCGATGAGAAAAAGATTCGGTGTTAAAAGTCACTTTAGACTTTTGGAGGAAACCAGAAGACATTATGAGGCTTCAGGGAAGAAACAGATATCCTTTATCAAGGCGAAAAAAACCAAAAGAAATCTCGACCGATTCCTATTTATAATTCTTCTTTCACCTTCATGAGAAAGGTTTAGCAGCCAACACAATCCTATTGTTCAAGCCTGCCTTGACAAGACAGATACCATATGCCTTACAAGTCGACCTTTCTAATGACGTTCTTAATGAGCTACAAAGGCCCATGCTAAGCTTAGCCCTTCAGCGCCTCCAAAGACCTTTTGCATGGTCATTAGATAAGATTCTTCATTGTGTATAAATAATGAACGATGAGGAATGCGCCTAGAAGGTTTTGAATTTAAAGTCATATTTCTGCTTGTACTCGCTTTGGGGGCCAGAGTGAGTGAAATAGTGGCTCTCTCTAGAGAGGAAGGCCACGTCCAGCTCTTGGAGGGAGAACTGAATCTATTTCCAGACCCAACGTTTCTTACCAGGAACAAGCTACCCACCAACAGGTGGGGTCCCTAGAGAATCTGCCCTCTGAAGGAAGATGCATCTCTATGTCCAGTGGAGTGCCGAAAGGTCTATCTTCATAGAACTTCAGACTTTAGGGGAGGACAGCTGCTCGGAAGAAAAACCCTGGGTTCAAAGTTATCTATAACTAAGGGCAAAAATCACCCGTGTTATTCGCAAAACGGATCCAGATAGTACACCCATTAGTCAAGATCCGAGGAAAGTTGCCTCTTCCATAAAATTTCTTTAATTATATAGACTTTGAACATCCTTGTTCGTACACCGGCTGGTAGTCATCCAAGGTGTTCTTTATGCACTATGCGAAGCAAGTGAAGCAACTTAAGAGGTCTCTGGTAACAGCAGGTAGAATTCTTTAACCTTCTGTTTTAAATCTGCGAGGAACAGTATAATTAATCTGGGACAATTACTTAAGAGGGTGTGTGTGTAGTCACTGTATGTTACTACACACTGAGCGATAGGCCACGAAAGTGTCCTTACGAACTGTTCCATTGACGTTGGTGAACTATAGCATAATCCGGACACTTGTGCCAAGTGTTTCTTACGCTAGTGTAAATAAACAGTATACAGAAAGGATCATTATTATTAATAATTCAACTTAAGTGGCAAATCTGTTTCCTGGTAGACAATACAATATTTTCTGTTGACTGTTTTTCTTTATGCTTTAACGCATATTATCTACGTTTTATAAATTTCATAAATGTTGATCTGATATGTACGTTTATCAAATTTTAATAAACTAGTTCTTAGTGAACCCTGCGTCTTATTCACCCACACTCATTTTATTAGAAATGTACTGAGCATTAAGATTAAAATATGGATATTTTTATCATGGTATGTCTTTTAAGATTGTTCCCTGATTCAAGCAAAAGTCCACTCACTTTAACCCTTCCTTAGGAAGGGTTGACATGGTACCCTAATGGGATTGTGGCAGAGATGCAAAATTTGTTCCTATGCGTATACATTCGTTATCCAATAGTTAATAAGAGTAGTCACTTTTTGGAAGGTGTCACAAATTCATACTGACATTGGTGACTCTTATACAAACTTTGTTTTATAATGTATAGGGCGAGACCACTGTACAAGCTTGTCATTTTGTCATCCATAGTTATTATGTAATCCTCGAGACTTTTTCAGGAGTCTAGTACGACTCTTCCCTGTAGGGGGCAGGAAGCACTAACATAGTTCATGCTTAGATTAAATGATGTTTGACGGTAACATTATAGGTCTCTAGGTCTAGACGGACCAGGAAAATACTTTCTTGAGAGTACAGCACCGATTAAAAATCCACAGATACAGTAATGCTCTGATAAACTTCCATCAGGACGACATGGCCTGACCCTAATAAACGGATTTTGAGCGAAGCGAAAAATCTAATTTTGGGTGAGGTAGCCATGTCGTCCTGATAGACCCGCCCTTCCTTTTATTGTAAAAGGGCTTATTGACCCCTCCCTATAATAGAGTATCTCTAGCACCTCTTATATCACTACAAGGAATAAAGAGGGCACTACCGCCTTCATCAGATACACACTGGAAACGGAATAGGAGAGATGC
>NC_090758.1:31088563-31097977 GCF_036898095.1 Palaemon carinicauda | reverse complement strand
ACTGGGGTGTTATTGTACCCTCCTGTTCCAGTAAGTCTGGTTTCAGAGTGGGACAGAACAACAGAGTTTTTAGTCTGAGTCTGTGTTCGTCTGGCTTGGGGTAGAGTCTCCCTCGCTGGCCCTAACACAGACATAGGAGGCTGAGCCTCCTTAGGTCACTACCGAAGGTTTCTGTACGAGATGATTCCTTCTTTTGTGATCTACCAGACTAGTCCTTGTTGCTGTTCTCGGGGGAGGATAAGATTCTTTCCCTGGGAGTAGCAACACCTTCCTTGCTTTGGTTCTCTGGGAGCTGGCAAGTATTGCTGGCCTCCCTCCTTGGATCCCCCTTAGGCTAAGATGAGCTTTCTTGGCTGCGGGTGATCCTTCACTAAAGCAAGGTTGATAGGACCCTCTTTTTTCCCTTCCCCCTACTATCTCCGTAATGGCCTAGCCAATTACAGTTACTGTACGTCATTTTACATCTGGACCTAGGATAGGTTAGGATGTGGAATTGACTCAGTCCCCTTGCCGGCCGGCAAGGATCTTCTGCTTTGAGTGCTGCCCTGACCTCCCTTGGTCCCTCATCCATGCCTGCCTGTAGAACAGACGGCATTGGTCAGGAAGCCTGAATTAGATTCTCCCCTTCCTTATATGCACTCTTTCGGATTGCCGGGCTTGGAGGTAGTGTGCGCTCTTATCCCGGCATCCATTCTGTTTTCTTCTGGTGCTGTACCCGACCCGGCTGCCGGCCTATGAGGCCGGCAGCCGGGGAGTCGTAGTTCTCTGGCTCTTTTGCTGCTGGCTGGCATCGGTTGTGTACCTTTGCCGGCCGGCTAAAGTCAGCCCTTGTCTGCCGGTCGCCAAGAGTGTGGGCCGGCAGCCGGGTATTACCTTGTGTAGTTGCCGGCCGGCAGTCATTGCCGGCCGACATTGGCTGTTGCCGGCCGGCAGTTACTGCCGACCGGCACATGCATTTGAACCAGCGTTCTGCCGCCTTATAGCTGTTAAGTAGTATACTTTAAAGCTAGTTATGGTGTTGCCGGCCGGCACATAACCTTCTATACTGTATCAGTATTCTTCAGGATAACATATACTGTAAGAAGAAAACTATAATATAAGTTTTGGTACAGCACTGTGTGTTCTAACACTTTTGTGTTTCCTTGCACAGCCCTTTGCTGTTGCCTTACAGATAAGAAAGTGAGTTCTTTCTTGTCTATTATCCAGGGTTTTTAAAATCATTTCTTAGGTGTGAGCTCCACCTGTTTCCTCTGGAAACTTTGCATTGGTTTCTCTAGAAGAGATTAACCATTCGATTTTATTATCTGGAAGGCTGCAACAATTGGTTGTGAAGGAAACATAAGTGTGTGTCTTTCCTTTCTGAATTGTTATGCTATACTATGCATATCCAGTGATACATAGTTCACTTAATACTCATGGAAATTTCTTCTCTTTACAGGAGGACCCTCCGAAGTGCGGAAGTGTTTTCTGCAACGTCCGCAGCAAGAACCTCTGCGGACATGAGTTTTGTAGGAGGCACGTAGCATGCGCTGTCTCCAAGGGTGATCTCCAGTATTGGGGACCCTCAGGTATGTACCGTGTGTGCACTAACCTGATTACTAAGGCCTTTGATTCCCCTAGGACGGCGGAATCAAGGGATATAGCAAGGTTGAAGCTTTGTACCTGGGTAAGGGCTTTCCAGAAGAATACCTCTGGACCTTATCATCCAAGTGAGAAGATGAGAGCGTATCTTTCCCCTAGGGCATCAGCAGATGCAGTGATTCCCCAGCCTCAAGAGGAGATCCCCCAAGTTCAGATCCACGTGGATGCTGAAGTCGCGGTCGCTATGCAAGACATCCAGTTGGATGACAGGATGTCTGACATGGATGAGCGTCTGGAGGAAGACCTCCTGGCAGAAGCCCAGGATGAAGTTCAAGCCCCAGACGTTGTAGAGGAAGAGGTCGACGAGGGTGTCGGCTACTCCGGTTCAGATCCCGGAGCCTATTCCCTCAACATCGGCCGCTCTCCCAGTAGAGCTGGGACAGGCCCTCTCCTCCATTGTTGGAATGATCCAACAAATGCAGAAGGAGAATCAGGAGAAGGCGGCTGCAATGGAACTGCGGATGCAGAACCTTTCAGCATCACATGGGCCCCAGGAAAGGCTCAATGTGAAAGACCTTCCCTTATGCTCAGATGCTAACCCATGGAGTATGCTGAGCACATGCCGATGACGACTGGAAAGATCGTCATCTCAGATAAGTTGGGTTCAGTTCCCCTAGAGGAGGTGGAATTCTGGCCCAACAAGGCGTCATATCCGGACTGTTATGTCCGGCTGAGGAAGGAACCAGCTTCAAAGGAGGAGACAGAGCCGAAGGAGGTCATAGTGATGGACCATGCTAAGGCTTAAGCTTTGCTTTCATCCTCGATGAAAGAGAGGGGCTTCTCTAACTCAAAGGTAGCTGCATTGAGTAAGAAGCTCCCTTCCTTTGTGTCCTCTCCTGCTAGAGCCTTCCCCTTTTTACAGAAAGGGTTTGCGGCTGTACTAAAAGCAGTCGAGGCCGGCAAGCCTTGCCCCTCCCTGGAGGAGTGTAAACCCTTGTCGCTGGCCCTGCCTATGGACAACAAAGACTGGAAGGACGTCCATCTTACGTTCTCAGTTGGGAAGTTGGAGGCTGATATTGCCGGACGTCAGTTCGGCGAGGCCCTCCCTAAGCTGTCTGACTCTCTTTTGCGGAGAGAGTTCGAGACAAAAGAAAGACTGGCTGCCTCAATGTCTCTTCAGACTACTCTTGAGACGATGGCAAGTGACCCCAAGGTCCATGAAATGTTCATGGTAGTGGCCAAGACTCATCTGGCCACAGTGACGAAGGATCTTTATAGCTTCGTCAAGGCGAGGAGAGCTTGTAGGGAGTTCGTGTTCACCTCGGCGTCGGTGAGGCATGAGCCAAGGAAACTAATCTCCTCCAACATTTGGGGCAAAGACTTTTTCCCTACCGAATTGGGCAAAGAAGTTGTTGATAAGGCCGCCTCGGAGAATAGAAACCTTCTCCAGAAGTGGGGCCTGGCTATCAAAAGAAAGGCTTCCCCGGATGAGGGTCCTCAACCAAAGAGGAAGACTATGAGGACTAGGCTACCGTCTCGGCCTGCCAAGCCTCTTAGACAGCAACAGCAACTGCAATTGCCATTGCCTTCAGTGCCCCAGAAGGTGGCACAAACCACGACCACATTTCAGTGGGTACCCCAGGCTGTGTCGACACAGTCCACGGCATTCACCCCAACGTTCGAAGGGCAGTCTACTTCCTTTCGAGCAAAGCCTAGAGGAGCAGCCAGAGGCTCGTCAAGGCGCCCCTCAAGGGGAAGGGGATTCAGGGGTGGTCACGTTCAGGGAGGCAAGACCTCAGGACGGCAGTCCAAGTGAGATGATGCCGGTAGGAGGGAGACTTCAGAATTTTCGGGATCGGTGGACCTTCGATCCCTGGGCCCACAGCCTACTCAAGAATGGACTGGGGTGGAGCTGGTACAGCACTCCACCCCCGTGCCCTCGGTTTTTCCAACACTCCACCCCTGTTTTGGAGGAGTACGTTCAAGAACTGTTGGAGAAAAAAGTGATCCGAAGGGTGAAGTCCATCAAATTCCAAGGGAGGCTGTTTTGTGTTCCCAAGAAAGACTCGGAAAAGCTCAGAGTCATTCTGGACTTGTCGCCACTCAACAAGTTCATAGTGAATTGCAAATTCAAGATGCTAACACTGCAACACATAAGGACCTTACTGCCCAAGAGGGCATATTCCGTCTCTATAGACTTGTCAGACGCCTATTGGCACGTTCCAATCAACCGTCGACTCTCCCCCTACCTAGGGTTCAGGCTACAACGAAGAATATACGCCTTCAGAGCCATGCCATTCGGGCTAAATATAGCCCCAAGGATTTTCACGAAGCTTGCGAGCGTAGCTCTCAAACAATTACGCCTAAAGGGAATTCAGGTAGTAGCCTACCTGGACGACTGGCTGGTGTGGGCAGCATCCGAGACAGAATGTTTGCAAGCTTCCAGTCAAGTGATCCAGTTCCTAGAGTACCTAGGCTTTAAGATCAACAGAAAAAAGTCTCGACTTTCTCCATCTCAAAAGTTCCAGTGGCTGGGAGTCCACTGGGACCTATTGTCACACCGTTTCTCCATCCTGGCGAAGAAAAGGAAGGAGATAGCGGGTTCTGTCAAGAGACTTCTAGATTCCGAAAGGATATCAAGACGGCGAACAGGAGAGGGTACTGGGCTCTCTCCAGTTTGCTTCGGTGACAGTCCCAGTGCTAAGAGCACAGCTAAAGGATGCAACCGGAGTTTGGAGAAGTTATGCATAAAACGCGCGAAGAGATCTGAGAAGATCAGTTCCGCTTCGTCTACGTACTCTTCTTAGGCCTTGGTCCCAAGCCAGACATCTAAAGAAGTCGGTTCTTCTTCAGCCACCTCCCCCGTCAGTGACGATTCACTCAGACGCCTCGAAGGAGGGATGGGGAGGTCACTCTCATCGGAAAAAAAGTCCAGGGGACTTGGTCCGAGCTATTCAAGACTTTCACATAAACTTTCTAGAAGCTATGGCAGTGCTCCTTACCTTAAAGAAAGTCTCCCCGCGTCACTCGATCCACATAGGTTGGTGATGGACAGCGAGGTAGGTGTGAGATGCTTGAATCGACAAGGATCGAGGTCATCACCTCTCAACCAGGTGATGTTGGCCATCTTCCGATTGGCGGAAAAGAAGAAGTGGTACCTGTCGGCAGTTCACCTTCAAGGAGTCCGCAATGTGACAGCGGACGCTCTATCCAGGTTCACACTGATAGAGTCGGAATGGTCCTTAGACGCAGGATCATTCTCCTTCATTCTGAATCAAGTCCCAGAACTGCAGATAGACCTCTTTGCGACGAAAGACAACAAGAAGTTGCCACTGTACGTGTCCCCGTACGAGGACCCCTTTGCGGAAGCAGTGGACGCGATGTCCCTCGACTGGAACAGATGGTCCAAGATTTATCTGTTCCCTCCTCACAACCTTCTGTTGAGGTCCTCAACAAACTGAGATCCTTCAAGGGGGGTAGCGGCAATAGTGGCCCACAAGTGGCCGAACAGCGTAGTGGTTCCCCCTGGCATTGGAATTACGGCTGAAGTTTGTACCGCTACCAGATCCAGTTCTGACCCAGCGTGTCCAGAAGTCGACTGTCTGCACTTCATTACAGAAAACCCGAACCCTACAGCTCATGATTATCTCTCCCTAGCGGTGAGAAAGCGTTTCGGGATTTCAAAAGCCAGCATAGGACTTCCTAGAGGAATATAAGTGCAAATCTACTAGAAGGCATTATGAGTCATCTTGGAGAAAATGGGTGGCCTTTGTCAAGGCGATGAATCCGCAGGAAATCTCGACAGACTTCTGCTTATCTTTCTTCATCCACCTCCATGGTCAAGGGTTGGCAGCTAACACGATTTCAGCGTGTAAGTCTGCTTTGACAAGACCCATTCTATATGCCTTCCAGGTCGACCTAGGCAACGAGATCTTTAATAAAGTTCCGAAAGCCTGCGCTAGGCTCAGACCTTCAGCCCCCTCCAAAGCCCATTTCATGGTCTTTAGACAAAGTTCTTCATTTCGCTTCTCTGTTGAGCAAGAGGAGTGTGCGTTAAAGGATTTGACACAAAAAGTTATTTTCCTATTTACACTCGCGTCCGGGGGCCAGGGTTAGTGAGATTGTAGCCCTCTCGAGAGAGGCAGGTCGTGTTCAGTTCTGGATGGGGGAAAACTGAACCTGTATCCGGATCCTACGTTACTCGCCAAGAACGAGTTACCCACCAACAGGTGGGGTCCCTGGAGAATCTGCCCTCTGAAAGAAGATGCATCTCTATGTCCAGTAGAATGCCTAAAGGTCTATCTTCATAGAACTACAGACTTCAAGGGTGGTCAACTATTCAGGGGAGAAACATCAGGCTCAAATTTATCTCTGAATCAACTCAGAGTGAAAATCACATATTTTATTCGCAGAGCGGATCCTGACAGTACACCCGCAGGTCACGATCCGAGGAAAGTTGCCTCATCCTTAAATTTCTTTAATTGTATGGATTTTGAACATCTCCGTTCATACACTGGCTGGAAGTCTTCCAGAGTGTTCTTTCGCCACTATTGCGAAGCAAGTAGAGGAACTAAAGAGATCCCTGGTAGCAGTGGGTCGTGTCGTTAACCCTACTGTTTAACTCTGCGAGGAAACAGTGGTTTTTAATTGGGACGATTAATTCAGGATGAGTGTGTAGTTACATACTGTACTACAAACTAAGTTAGGGCACGAGTTGCCCACGTAGACTGTTCCATTTCCAAAGGTGAACCTAGCATAAGTGCAGACATGTGTGCCGAGCGTTTTTAAAGCTAATGTGATTGATTTGTAATACAGACTTTTATGACTTTGATACCTCGGTATCTTAAAAGTGGCATTTAATGTTTTTCTTTCAGATAAACAAGTTCTGTTTACTATCATACTTATGCTAAAGTTTGGGTTTAGCCTCTTCTTTTATATATATATATATATATATATATATATATATATATTGTTGTTAACCTGTTTATTTATTGCCTGTCAATAAAATTGTTCTTGAGAACCATGCATCTCCTTCACATGTGTCAATTTATTGGTATAAGTAGAGCATTCATCTATGTACCTTATCTGGGATAATTCTAATAGAAATTGTTTCTCTATGCAAGCTATGTTGCATTGGTTTTACAAGTTTCCTCTTATGCGGATATAAACTTTGTCCAATACAAGTATTTTGCGGGAGAACTGGTTCTTTACAAACTATGCTTTACTTAATATAGGGTGAGACCACTATATTAGCTTGCCTAGTATTCATACATAGGTACATGTACTCTTCGAGACTTTTCCAGAGTCTAGTAGGACTCTTCCCTGTAGGGGGCAGGAAGCTCTAACATGGTTTATAGTTAGTTGAAAAGATGTATAACAGTAACATCTTAGGTCTCTAGGTCTAGTCGACCGGGAAAAATTACCTCCGGGGAGTACGGCACGTTCTGAGAATCCACAGATACAGTAATGCTCTGGTATACTTCCATCAGGAGGACATGGCTTGAGCCCAAAAAATGGATTTTGAGCGAAGCGAAAAATCTATTTTTGGGTGAGATGGCCTTGTCGTCCTGATGGACCCGCCCTTGCCTTTCTAAGAAAGGGCTGTAGGACCCCTCCCTACATACAGTATCTGTAGCACCTCATGTACGGCTACAAGGAATACAGATGGCGCCAGAATTGGCGCCAGGCACGCTTACGAAACTGGAGATAGGGAGCCTTGGGAGCGGCTCCCCCTTTTTCTTTCCCAATTTTGTTTCTTGCCAATTGACCCCTACGATACGTAATCTCTGTTCGGGGTGCAGATCGCCATGTGGCGTGTCAAGAATACGTCCTCTGATATGTCGCGATATCCCTTTCACGAGGGATATTCGCTCCAGGAGTTAGAATTCTGGTACTTTAAGGTAAATTCTCTGGGAATATCGCCGTAGTTGTAATATACCCTAGGAAGCTACCCAATAGGAACTTCCATCAGGACGACATGGCCATCTCACCCAAAAATAGATTTTTCGCTTCGCTCAAAATCCGTTATATATATATATATATATATATATATGATAAGTTTTTGCACATTTAGACGTGTTTTTCATATTCAGATAAACCATATATATTTTTGATACATTAATGTCTGGATTCTCTTAACGACCTCGGGATCTTTCTTCGGGGTCAATTGGTTTACTCACTGTCTATAAAAGCTTGCCGACCAGGGTTCGATTCCCGGCCGGTCACAAGCTCTTGTCTTTGTGTGATTTCGGCTGGGGCTTTGATCCCAAGGTCGTTAAGAGAATCCAGACATTAATGTATAAAAAATATATATGGTTTAACTGAATATGAAAAACCCGTCTAAATGTGCAAAACTTATCATATATATATATATATATATATGTATATATATATATATATATATACTGTATATTTACATATATATATATATATATATATAAATATTTATTTATATATATATATATATATATATGTATACATATATATATATATATATATATTTATATATATATATATATATATGTGTGTTGTGTGTGTGTATATATGCATATATTTATAATTATATATATATATATATATATATGCATATATTTATAATTATTATATATATATATATATATACAGGTATATATATATATATATATATACATATAGACATATATATATCAAAATATGTATGTGTGTATGTGTATTTTCGTGTTTGTAGGATTCATCTTTAAATTCATACTGGACCCAACAAAAAGAATCGAGATTTATAAAGCGCAAAAAAATAAAAAGTAAATTGCCTATTGCCAAAATGTATTCTTTGAGTACTTTATATATATCCAAGTTGAGTTTTCACTTCAATTTTATTTAACCTTTTCACTCCAGATGATAAGAGAAAAATTTAACTAGATTTAATTTTTGGCTGAAAGAAGAAATGTGGTGGAAAAAATTATATTCATATGACGGAGATCTGGGGAAGAGAGAGAGAGAGAGAGAGAGAGAGAGAGGAGAGAGAGGAGAGAGAGAGAGAGAGGGTTAATAAAATGAAACTGGCCGATATCATATCAATTTAAAATTGGTATATTGGCAATGTCAGTGTATACAAAGGGGTATTTGAGAGAGAGAGAGAGAGAGAGAGAGAGAGAGAGGAGAGAGAGAGATAGTAAAATGCAAGAAATAGCAATCTGCCATATGAACATGTCTCCCTTCAAATTGCATTTGATATGCAAATATGCAAATTTTGTTGAAGCCTGAAGTGAACAAAAATGCTTCCTATTAAGACATAAATGGGCTAACTAGCATTTGAAGTCTCTCTCTCTCTCTCTCTCTCTCTCTCTCTCTCTCTCTCTTACCTGCAAACCTATAAACATGGCACTGGTAGGTAGTCGGGAATCCAACTGTTAAATCGTCAGTGTCCATTTACCATTTGCCCTGTGCTTTCCAGCTCTCAGGAAATGATAGGAAAGTCTCTCTCTCTCTCTCTCTCTCTCTCTCTCTCTCTCTCTCTCTCACCTGCAAACCTATAAACTTTGCACTGGTAGGTAGTCGAGAATCCAACTGTTAAATCGTCAGTGTCCATTTACCATTTGTCCTGTGCTTTCCAGCTCTCAGGAAATGATAGGAAAGTGTCTCTCTCTCTCCTCCTCTCTCTCTCTCTCCTCTCTCTCTCTCTCTCTCTCTCCGATGCAAAATAGCAAAGGCGATCTCTTGTAGGTGGGAAGTCTCAAATGGAGATGGAGGCAAGCGAGATGGATATGGGTGGAGAAACCATCAAACCAAGACAATTAGGTTAGGAGTGTTTAGGATCTCGAAGCTAAAGATCCAAGTTAGAATAATGTCAAACGATCT
>NC_090758.1:31063563-31078563 GCF_036898095.1 Palaemon carinicauda | reverse complement strand
GTGTTCTATCTGACTTTAGATGAAAGTGTTAGAAGTCGTGTTTACGTATTCCTCCTCAAGGGTTGGTTAAAGACATTAGTTCCTCGATATTCGATCAGCAGCTTCTCCCTAAGTATTGTGACGGCGCCGAGTAAGGTTGTGAACTCAAAGGCAGGTTGGAAACGACTGAGTTATATTATTGTAGAACTCTCTCCTTATATACAAAATCTCAAGGCAACAGGACATAACAAGTTCACAAGACGGACAATATTACAGAGGAAAGACCAGACATGAATTTTCATGTTCGTTTTAGTGCGAGGGAAGAGCGAAAATACAAGCATAATATATACAAAAGGAATTATGTACAATTGTGTGAAACACGGTTGGTACATGGCTCCCCCCCTAAAATGACATACTGTACATGTTAAATACTGCGCCCTGATCTAGAGAGGCGAACTGTAGGCGGGTCATATGGCAGAAGATAAGCAGGTTTTAGACGATCAATGGAGACCCAGTCTTCTTTGCCCCGAATGTTTAGGAGGAATGCTTTCGGACTGCGTCGGATCACAAGGAAAGGGCCCGTGTAAGGGGGCGTTAGTGGTGGCTTGCTGGTGTCCTTGCGCAGGAAGACGTGCGTTGCAGAGTGCAAGTCCGCTGGTATGTGATGCTTCGCTGGGGGCTTGTAAGTCTGGCGGCACATAGTAAATTTTCCCACGACGTGACATATGCGCTGGAGATCGTCGGAGGAGGTTGTAGAAGGAAAAAATTCGGCAGGGACGACCAAACGGGTCGCCATACACCATTTCAGCTGCTGAGACGTTGAGGACGTCTTTAGGGGTGGTCCTTAGTCCCAGGAGACCCAGGGAAGTTGAGTAAACCAGTTGCAATCCTTGCAGCGGGACATCAAAGCTGCTTTGAGGGTGCGATGAAAACGTTCAACCATTCCATTGGCAGCGGAGTTGTAGGCCGTTGTCTGATGTAGGGTGATGCCCAGGAGATTCGCTAATGACGTCAACAATTGAGAGGTGAAAGTGGTTCCCCTGTCAGAAGTAATATGCTCAGGAATACCAAATCTTGAAATCCATCCAGAGAGTAAGGCAGATGTACATGAGGCGGACGTTGCAGTTTCCATGGAATGGCTTCAGGCCAACGAGTGGAGCGGTCGATGACGGTAAACAGGTAACGATGTCCTTGTGATATGGGTAGGGGGCTTACAACATCGACGTGAATATGTGCGAAACGACCCTGAGATTAAGGAAAGGTGCCCACTCCTGAATCCATGTGTCGATGTACTTTGGAAGTATGGCAAGAAGTACAGGCGCTGACCCAATCCTTAGCATCCCTAGAAATGTCGTGCCAAATGAACCTCGCCTTCAGCAGCTGTGCAGTAGAACATCACGAGGGATGTGAAAGGCCGTGAATGAAATCAAACACCTGTCGGCGCATGGGAGCAGGAATCCAAGGTCGCGGTCTACCAGTACTGACATCACAGAGGAGGGTGGTGTTGGAGTCTTCAAGGGGAAAGTCTTCCCAACGGAGGGACGTGCAGGATGTCCTACAAGCTTGATACTCTGGATCCTGTCGTTGGGCTTCAGCCAGGGTGTTGTAATCCAATCCCAGTTGAATGGCAGCCAACGTGTTTCTTGACAGGGCATCGGCAACGGGATTCATTTTCCCAGGGACGTATTGGAGGGTGCAATTGTATTCAGCCACGGCGGAGAGATGTCGGCGTTGACAGGTGGACCAGACATCAGACTGTCATGTGAAGGCGTGCACCAGAGGCATGTGGTCTGTGCGAATGACGAAGGGCGTACCTTCTAAGAAATGGCGAAAGTGACGGACAGCCAAGTGCACCGCCAGCAATTCTCGATCGAAGGTAGAATAACCCGATTCTGCCTTGGATAGTTTTCTGCTGAAGAAGGCAATGGGCGGGTTGAGCCTTTGACCACCTGCTCGAGTAGTGCACCAATAGCGACGTCGCTGGCATCGGTGGAGAGAAGGAGAGGGGCGTGTGGGATAGGAAAAGGGAGAGCTGCAGCAGTTGATAGGGCCTTCTTCGCATTGCAGAAGGCTGCTTCTTGAAGGGGACCCCACTTCAGGTCCTTCGGCTTGCCCTTAAGGGAGGCATAGAGGGGAGCAAGAGTGGCGGCAATGTCTGGCAGAAAACGGTGATAATAGCTGATCATGCCCAAGAATTCCTGCAGAGCTTTGACGGTCGAGGACACGGGGAAGTTCTGAACGGCTGCTACCTTCTCAGGGAGGGGGTGGACACCTTCAGGAGTGATGCGGTGCCTTAAGAACGATACTTCGTTGGCGCCAAAGGTACACTTGTCGTACCTGACTACAAGGCCGTTTTGTTGCAGGCGGTCGAGCACGATTCGCAGGTGACGGAGGTGTTCCTCTTTTGAGGAGGAGAACACAAGTATGTCGTCCACATAACATACACAGAAAGGGAGGTCCCCTAAGATGCCATCCATGAGACGTTAAAACGTTGCCCCAGCATTACAAAGGCCAAAACAGGAGTAATTGAAGGTGTATGTACCAAACGGAGTGGTGATGGCGGTCTTGGGGTTGTCTTCTGGGTTCATAGGCACCTGATAATACCCCTTCAGGAGGTCGAGCGTAGAGAAAACCTTCGCTTTGTGCAGATAGGAGGTCACGTCGGCAATGTTTGGGAGGGGGTAGTGATCCGGTTCGGTTTGCATGTTCAGGCGCCTGTAATCCCCGCACGGACGGAGGGAGCCGTCTTTCTTCAGAACTATATATAAGGGCGACGACCATGGGCTGGAGGCCTTTTGGCAAAGGCACATTTTCTCTCTTTCGGCGAACGTCTGTTTTGCGGCTGCCAATCGTTCCGGAGCCAGATGTCTGAATTTTGTGAAGAATGGGGTCCCGTCATCTTGATATACTGATAAATACCGTGCTTGGCAGGAACCGTGGGCGTTTGGCGAAGTTCTTGACGGAAAACTTCCAGGTAGGACGTGAGGAGGTGGGCGTAGGCATCCGTGGGTGCGCTGATGTGGAGAGCAAGGTTACAGGGGGCGGGTTGAAGAGGTGTCGACAAGTACGAGTCCGCGTTGACCAATCGTTGGTGGGCGACATCGACCAGAAGGTGGAAATGAGAGAGGAAATCCGCACCGAGGATTGGCATTGTGACGTCAGCAATGAGAAACTTCCAATTGAATTTACCGTTTCCGAACGGTAAATTGAGGTTTTCGTAACCGTAGGTGGATATCGCAGATCCGTTGGCAGCTACTAAGAGGACGTTGGCAGATGTAGACAGACTACGTTGTGCCTTGAAGAGTTTCCTTGGCAAAAAAGAACGACAAGCACCCGTGTCTACCAAAAATCGCACGGCTGTTCCTGCATCCTGTAAAAAGAAAAGATTAGAAATATGGGAGGCCACCGCCACAAGCGATGGCCTACTTAGACGTTTTTTGGCCACTGACAATCCTTGGCACATTTCTTCGCAGTTGCCCCGAATCTGAAGTGGTAGTAGCAAAACTGCGGCGGATGGGAGGTAGTAAGTGGCTGTAGGAGTCGTTCGTTGGGGCGCGAGCGATTGGTGGGATGTGGGCGGCTTTGTCGCCGCTTCGGCACATCACGCGGTAGGTGTGTATGTCCTACGGCATTCATGTTAGCTTCGGTTTACGTTGAATGGGCATCCTCGTCGTCAGGGGTGGAGGCGTTGATGGAGGTCTTGAAGTGGCTGTCCATAAGGGCGTCGGCTTTGGTTATCAAGTCCTTCATGGGTAAACTATCGACATCGGGTATGGCAGCGCGTACAGCTTCGGGTAAACGGTGTATCCAAAGGGCACGAAGTAGGCTCACCTCACGAGGAGAGCCGTCTGCGGCAGGTTGAAGGCGAACGATACTAGTCATTTCCCTGAGGGCAAGCGAAGCCCTTTGGTCCCCCAACAGTTGTTGCGAGAGCTGAAAAAGCTTTGCTATACGGACGGCTGGCGAAGGCGAGTACTGCTGCAGAAGGTATGTTTTGAGGGCGTCATACACTATTCGGGTGTCTCCTTGTTCACAAAGCCAGTCGGATATTTCTGGGAAGGTGTCCTCAGGTATCGCCGTGAGAACATAATCCGCTTTGGTGGTTGAGCGAGTCACGCCCCCTGATATGGAAGTGGACTTTTGCTCTCTTGAAACCAAGCAAACGCCTCTGCGGTGGCGTACGGTGAAAGTTTCAACGGGGAGGCCGCAGCGCCAATTGCTGTAGTAGAGTCCGTCTCTGTCATAGTACCAACGATGGAGAGGCAAGGGAGGTGGGGGTGGAAGGCAGTGGGAGCGAGTCGACTTCCGGGGTCACCATTGTGACGGCGCCGAGTAAGGTTGTGAACTCAAAGGCAGGTTGGAAACGACTGAGTTATATTATTGTAGAACTCTCTCCTTATATACAAAATCTCAAGGCAACAGGACATAACAAGTTCACAAGACAGACAATATTACAGAGGAAAGACCAGACATGAATTTTCATGTTCGTTTTAGTGCGAGGGAAGAATGAAGATACAAGCATAATATATACAAAAGGAATTATGTACAACTGTGTGAAACACGGTTGGTTCAGTATGTTTCAATGCATTCATTGAAACAATAGGAGGTAGGGAATCAAGCAAACCTTATAATATTTTGAAATCGTTGTTTGGAAAACAAAATGCTCAAAATGGTATTTTCTTATTACACAAGATTTTCTCAATTTTCAAAAATTACATGATGAAATGAATCTTGTAAATATGTTTGATTTATGATTGGTATTCATTAGTAAATACATTAAAAAAAAAAAGATATGTTTTAGGATTATTATTACTGACTACATTAAGGGTATGATAAATGTATATTAATCAAAAGACCTAAATATAAAATAGTTGATTCATATATATATATATATATATATAGATAGATAGATAGTTAGATAGATATATATATATATATATATATATGTTATATATATGTATATATATATAAATATATATATATATGTTGTATATATATGTATATATATATACATATATATATATATATATATATGTATGTATATATATATATGTGTGTGTGTGTGAATATATATATATATATATATATACAGTTCGTTAGTCTTGGGTAGTGCCATAGCCTCTGTACTATGGTCTTCCACTGTCTTAGGTTGGAGTTCTCTTGCTTGAAGGTACACTCAGGCACACTATTCTATCTTATTTTTTTCTTTCTTTTTCTTTTTCTTGTTTTTATGAAATGGTGTGTTTGGCAGGCTTAATAGAAGGGCCATGGATGCCTGGTGGTTTATCAACAGGTTGTCGTTTCCTTTTTCTGATTCTTTTTCTTCTCAAAACCATCCTTACTGTCCTCCCTTCAGTTGAAGTGGCTATCCTGGAGGGTATTTAGCCTTGCATGGTGTATCGGCTCCTCCATGTTGACCAGTTTTTCCGACTTTTTACTATAGTCTATGGGTATCATCAATCACTTTGTTTATAATTCTGTACGTATTGTTTTTGTTATAATTCTTGTTAATCTAGTTTTTAAGTATGATGTGTCTTTTTTATTTCTATTATTTCTTATGCTGTCTGGAGACATTGAGCGAAGTCCGGGACCAGTGCGTCCTAGATTTCGTCAATGTCGTCTTCTGTATTGCAATATTCATGGTCTTCATCAAATATCCAAGACCTAACAGTTGCGTCCAGACAGTATGATATTCTTTTGTGCTCAGAAACTTTTGTTTCTAATATGAGGCACTCATCTGAGGTCCTTATAACTGGTTTTAAGAAGCCAATAATGTTGAAACGTGATGCCATCCCTAGGGCCAGGGGAATGGCGGTGTATATTAGGACCGAGTACCCTGCTTCTCATAAGTCCTGCTATCAATGTGGATGTCATGAGATTCAGGTAATAAAAGTTTGTGGCAGGCATAACAACTTTTATTTGTGTTCGATCCACCGGAATCCAGATAGGGATGATTCTATCTTCGATGGTCTTCTTACCATTATGGCTAAGATACAAGAAGATGATAGAAAGGCTTCTTTTGTCTTTGCTGGTGATTTTAATGCTCACCATAGGGAGTGGTTAAGTTCTATCTCTCCTACCGATCGCCATGACTTCAGAGCTTTAGACTTTGCCTCTGAATCAGGCTGTGAGCAAATCATAAATGAAGCTACTCACAGGTCTGGTAATTGCTTGGACCTCGTATACACTGACTCCCCTGGCGTTATAACTAGTAAGGTTGGTTCTCCAGTCAGGACATCTGATCATGCCTTGATTTCATTATTAGTGAAGACTGAGCAGCCTGTCCCTGATATATCATATTCTTGTAAAATTTATATGAAATCCCAAGCAGACTGGAATGGGATTTTACATGATATTTTGTGTTTGAATTGGTCACAATTATATAATAGTGTAGATCCTGTTGTCCCTTTGAATGAGAATCTAGTCAACATAATTGATAGGCGTATCCCTTCTCGTGTGCTAAGGTACCGAGTCAAGGAAAAACCGTGGTTCAATGATGATTGTAGACGTGCTTTTTTGGAAAAGCAGGAGGCCTATCAACTTTGGAAGGGTAACAGATCAGATTTGACCTGGAACAATTATACTCAGCTTCAAGCTTTTGCTCAGAGAGTTTATGCCTCAACTGAAAAGGAATACAATTTAACCATAAAAGAAACACTTTCTGGTACAACTCAGGAACATTAATGGTGGTCTACCCTTAAATCTGCACTCTTTGGTGTCGATGCAACAGTTCCTCCTTTACTTAAACCAGATGGCTCAGTCACTCACTGTCCAAAGGAAAAGGCAACCCTTTTGGCTGATGTTTTTGACAGTAAACAGAGTAATGAAAAACTTGAACTTCCGCATTCCTGACTTCCTGAGGCTAAACTAACTAGTTTAGCTTCTCGATCTCGTGAGATTAAAGCTCTGTTGGTGGACCTTAATGCTTATGGAGGTGTAGACCCAAATGGTATTTTTCCTTTGTTTTTTATAAAGACAGCAGATTTCTTAGCTCCAAAGGTATCTGTTATTTTGCGCAAGTTAGCAAGAAGAGGAGCTTTTAGCACTAGTTGGAGAATTGGTAATGTTACTCCTCTATGTAAATGTGTTCGTGGTAGCTCAAGTCCCACTGATTACCGCCCAATTTCCATAACTCCCATATTATCTAAAGTTTTTGAACGTCTTCTGGCAAAACGTCTTAATAGGTTTGCTGAAGGTAATCATCTACTCCTTAGTTTGCAATTTGGTTTTCGTAAAGGCCTTGGAGCCTGTGATGCCCTTCTTACAATCTCCAATGCTGTACAGAAATCCTTTGATTGTGGTTGGGAAGTTCGTATGATTGGCCTTGATTTTAGTGCTGCCTTTGACAGTGTTAATCATGAGGCCCTTGTTTCCAAACTGAAACAGTTGGGAGTGGGTGGGTCGTTTCTTAGCATTATTATTGATTTTTTAAGTAATAGATCTCAAAGAGTTGTTGTTGATGGGCACCATAGTGATTATAGGAATGTAATATCCGGTGTTCCACAGGGTAGTGTTCTTGGCCCATTACTTTTCATACTATATACACTTGACATGTGGTTTGGCCTTGAAAACAAGCTTGTTGCATATGCAGATGATGCTACTCTCTTTGCATCAATTCCATCCCCTGAATGTAGATCTAGGGTTGGTGAATCCCTTAATAGAGATTTAACTAGAATTAGTGCTTGGTGCAAATTATGGGGTATGAAGTTGAATCCTAACAAAACTCAAAGTATGATTGTAAGTAGGTCAAGGACGGTGGCTCCTCAACATCCGGATCTCAGTATTGATAATGTTTCTTTAAATATGTATGACTCTTTCAAAATTTTAGGTGTGATTCTCGACAGTAAATTTACTTTTGAGAAACATATAAGGTCTGTGTCTTCTTCAGTTGCACAAAAATAGGCTTATTGAGAAAGTCTTTCAAGATTTTCGGTGATCAATCTATTCTGAAGAAGTGTTTTAATTCTTTCATTCTACCTTGTTTTGAGTATTGTTCTCCTGTCTGGTGTTCAGCTGCTGATTCTCATCTTAATTTGTTGGACAGAAACTTACGGTCTGTTAAATTTCTTATTCCTGATCTAGATATTAATCTCTGGCACTGTCGTTCAATTAGTTCATTATGCATGTTGCATAAGATTTTTCATAACTCTGACCATCCTTTACATTCAGATCTCCCAGGACAATTCTATCCTGTTCGTAATACTAGGCAGGCAGTTAATTCTAATAGCCAAGCCTTCTCCATCACGAGGCTCAATACTTCGCAGTACTCTAGAAGTTTTATTCCAGCTGTGGCCAAGTTGTGGAATGATCTTCCTAATCGGGTGGTTGAATCAGTAGAACTTCAAAAGTTCAAAGTTGGAGCAAATGCTTTTTGTTGACCAGGCGGACATGAGTCTTTTTATAGTTTATTTATGACATATTTGTTTTTGAGGTTGTTAATAGTTTATATATGACATGTCTGTTTTGACGTTGTTACTTATTTTAGAATGATTTATTGTTAATTTGTTCTCTTCATTTAATTATCTCCTTATTTCCTTTCCTCACTGGGCTATTTTTCCCTGTTGGAGCCCCTGGGCTTATAGCATCTTGCTTTTCCAACTAGTTTTGTAGCTTAAATGGTAATAATATATATATATATATATATATATATACATATATATATATACATATATATATATATATATATGTATATATATATATATATATATATATTGAGGTAGGTCGTTGCTCCTGGCGAGCTTCAAAGATAAAATAAAAAGGAGGACGAATAGTCTGGACAACATCTTTCAATTTATTGGTGCCGACGTTTCAGGACTCATCCCATTATCAAGGCTAAAATGGACATATAAAACATTATAAGCAAAACTCAGTAAAAATATATAAAATACAAAAAACACACTCAAAATTGAAATTATAAACACAGTTACAAGTAAAATATGGAGATAAAAATATTAACTAAAAGAAAAGTATCTTAAAATTAAATATACAAAAATCAAAATTGTCTAAGGAGACCAACCTGTCTGGAACAGACTAGAGTACTGAGTGACTATCTGAAGGACAGTACTCAGGAGGAAAATTCTAAATTTGGCAGCTTAAGCGATGTGGAGGGGGGACAGAGGATAATTGGCTGTTTAGTTTAGGAGCCTTTTCTTTAATCATTAACGATTCCAGTACTAGTAGAGAGGAGTTATTTGGCGCTTGAGCTATGATTTCAAAGTTTTTATATGCAATGTTGGTCTTGCATTTACTTGCATATTCTCTGATGGTTGAGAATTCTTTGGTTTTGAGCGCACATACAGTTCTATGACTCACTCCCCGATGCGCATCTATGCGAACTTTCAGCAGTCTTTTTGTGGAAACCCACATAATTTCCGAGATTACATCTCAGACAAGTAAACATATAGACCACCGAAGAACGCATTAGGTCGGGGAGAGAATCCTTAATTCTAAACAAAGATCCCACTGTCAGGGGATTCTTAAAAATAAGTTTAAAATCCAGACTTGGAAAATTGTTTAAAATGACCTTTTTAATTTGTTTCCCATATTTTCCGTTATTAATAAAAAGCAAAGAGGCATAGAAAATCATTTTTGGTACTGTAGGAATTTGAAGTTTAGGTTGGTAATGTTTGGTCAGAAATTTGTTAACTAATCTATAAAATATTTTAGTTGGAAAACAGTTATCCTTGAAATGCTGCTTCAGAAAGACTATTTCATTATGAAAGGATGTCCAGTCAGACGAAAGGTAAAATGCCCTGCAGATCAGGGTTGTTACGGCATTTAACTTAAAATTATAAAAGCAAAAGCTAAAAAAATTGGTGCCTAAACCAGTGAACGTCTTTTTTCTAAATACGCTTGTTTCTAGACGTGTCTGCCCTCTTGAGATGTTAATGTCAAGATATGGTAACTTGTTATTTTCTTCTTCCTCAATAGTGAACTTGATGTTTGGATGAACGTTATTGATGAAATCTAAAAATCTAGCAGCATGTTCCTTTTGCTTGAAAGTAGCTAACGTATCATCTACGTAGCGTTTATAAAATATAGGTCTAAATAGCAAAGGACATTGGTCCTAAAAACTGCTCCTCAAGGTGACACATAAAAATATTGGCGAAGGTGGGCCCAAGAGGGCTACCCATAGCCATACCATCAAGTTGTTTAAACAACTTGCCATCAAAAATAAAATGAGTGTCAATCACTGCAAGTTCAAGTAATTTTTTAAAATCAGACTTATTAAAACCGTGATATAAGTCGTTTGGAAAAATAAAAAGTTTATTTAAAATTATTTCAATGGTTTCTTGCAAGGGCACGTTCGTAAAAAGTGATTCAACATCATAGCTAACCATATAATTACATTTGTTTTGAGTGGTGATTTCAGGTATCAGAGAGGCAGAATTGGGCAGCGTATATTCATTGGAGGTAAGTGGTTGTAAAAGAGGCACAAGAAATTTGGCAATATTAAAATTTGGTGAATTATAAGCAGCTAAAATAGGTCTGAGTGGAACATTTTCTTTATGAATCTTAGGTAAACCATACAGTATACCATAAGAGGAACCAGAGGAAAATAGGTCTAAATATACCTGTTCAGTAATGTTACTATTATCCTTTAGTCTTTTCAGTGTTCGGTTAATTTTGTCTTCCATTTTAAAAATCGGATTAAATTGAGGAAGACCCAAGTCAGAAAATTTAGTTGGGTCATTTAAAAACTGTGTACATTTTGGCTATATAATCTGCTTTGTTGAGTAATACAGTACCTTTACCTTTATCCGGTCTGGTTACAACGAGATTAGGATTTTTAGCCAAACTTTTCAACAAATAGAAATCATCCCTCTTGAAGAAAGGGGCCCAGTTATATATATATATATATATATATATACTGTATATATATTATTTTTATATATGTATGTATGTATAATTATATACATTCATATATATATATATATATATATATATATTATAGTATCAATATTGTTATAGAGTATAGTGATACATTATTAGTAAGAGAGTCTCTCCAAAGTAGATAATGATAAACCTCAAACGTTAAAATAATTAATCAACAATTTATTGAACCTACATTTATTCAGAATGAAAGTATAATTTACTGATTCTAAAATATTATCTGAACGATTAAAAAACAGACTTTGCCTCTGATATATAAAATGTGATATTTACCAATTGCTTTTCTGGAGTTAGACGAGTTTTAACTCATATTATGTATACAAGGATTATGTTGAATCCTTTCTGATCCCGGGGGATGAAAACCTCAGAGTTTAGCGATAGGATATCCCAGTTCAAGGGCTCCTATTAGTGTTCTATAAGATGCTCATCTTAGTAAGGATAAGCTCTTGGAGTTCCAACGCTCAAGAAGTCTTAAGGAAGACTTTGTACGATAATAACCAACTATGTTTTACAGTTGAGAAAGTCAGATAATTCTAACGACAATCTTGAGCTATTGAACTAGACAAATTATATTAATAAAATTTCTATTTTTATTATTATTCATTAGTTTTATAAAAAGGAAGGGTTGTCTTTTCAATGGTTCTATTAAGTATTTAAATTTTGTTGGTAATTGTAGCAATAATTATAAAAAAAGAAAAGTTTTTAGAATTATTGATAACATTTTCTACTAGATGGAAGCTTCTTAGGCAGCAATTAGTTTTAATTTCCGGAATAATGTTATTATTATTATTATTAGTAGTAGTAGTAGTAGTAGTAAGTAGTAGTAATAGTAGTAGTAGTAGTAGTAGTAGTAGTAGTAGTAGTAGTAGTAGTAACACAGCAATATTTCAAATATTAACAATTTATAAATTAAATACCGCATAATATTTTAGTTTAGTTAGTACTCTCTCTCTCTCTCTCTCTCTCTCTCTCTCTCTCTCTCTCACTATGTACTGGACCTTAATAAAAAAACCCATAGACACAGATATGCAATGTATATTGTTGCAATTACAGCCTGTTTCAACGGCCCATATGTCCCACTATTATGGCTATTGACTTGAAGCTTAAAACCATAAGCTCGTGGCACCTCTTGGGACAGTGTCGAATATTCTTTGTCAAATGGTAATGTCGACTTTACTTAGTCGATGTTATATTCTCCTCTACTTTGTCGTATAATCATATCGAAATTAATTTTGATTGATCGACTTACTATCTAGACGTTGAATATAAATTGGTTTACAAGCAGCCTAGCTCGACCTGGGGTCTTGGATTTCTAATAGAGATGCATTTTTTAATTTTGTGTCGATTTGTTGGAGTGTCAGGTCAATGATCCGATGGAACAACAAGAAAGAGAGAGAGAGAGAGAGAGAGAGAGAGAGAGAGAGAGAGAGAGAGATTGTGTGTGTTTGAAGTTAATGCAAATGGTGCTTACTGTTTACGTGAGAGAGATGATGTGTTTAAAGTTAAAACAAATAACAAAATGCCTATTTTTCATCTTTGTGTTTGTGAGAGAGAGAGAGAGAGAGAGAGAGAGAGAGAGAGAGGGGTGTATTTTTAAATTTAATATATATAATTGCTTCCTTTTTTATGAGAGAGAGAGAGAGAGAGAGAGAGAGAGAGAGAGAGAGAGAGAGAGAACCATGGAAAACCAAGCCTATGAACCGCATTGGCTTTGATTGATCGATTTTCTGTGAAGAGGTCGATTATAAATCGGTTTACAAGCAGCGTAGCTCGACCTGTGGTCTTGAACTTCTAATGGAGATGCTTTGCTTAGTTTTGAGTCAATTTATCTGAGTGTCAGGTCAATGATCAGATGGAATAACAAGAGAGAGAGAGAGAGAGAGAGAGAGAGAGAGAGAGAGAGAGAGACTTTGAAACCCGATGATTTGTTTTCATGTGAACATCCAAATTCAAGCACAGAATTTCTCAATAAATTCTTGCTCTATTGTAGCAACCTTGAGCACAATATCCTTTTCATCAGCTGAATAGATATCGAATGTTACTGATATTTGCATCTATCAATTATTATTCGCCGAAATGGCCAATTAGAATTCATCCTGATCAAAATTAAATTAGCATCCTCTGTTCAGGTCCAAGTTGGCAGGAGGTCATTATATCTATGAATTTGTAACAAAACTTGTTAGGCGATTCCTTCATCTAATTTGGTGTTGCATATAATATGGTCATGCGTATGATAATAAATCATGTTAATGTATTGGTGGGAAAAATTAGAGGAGAAAAGGGCATTAAAACTTGTATTTTGATTGATTGAGAGAGGTTTTAGTAAGAAATGTCTTTAACATGGAGAAAGTAATGAAAACGTGATAAATAAAAGTAAGCTGTTAGTAGTGTGAAAGGTTTTAGCTCTCTTTGTAGGTGTACCAAGTAACTAATACTAATGTTTCATATTGCATATTTCATCAGTCGCAAAACGAGTTAAGCATCTTACTAAATTCACCATGCCCCAGAATATTATTCCATGGAATTTCATTGTATAAAATATATTATCTTGGTGTTGAATTAATATGATAACATGTAACATTCATCCAAGCTACTATCAGAGTACATTAAATTGTCTTGCTATACACAACTACTGACACTTCACAAATTACCTACCTGATATCTAACCACTCCTTCTCTCCCTCCCTTTCTATTTGCCTTTAATTCCATGAAGTAGCTATTCATGCTTTAGATTGGCTATGATGGTGACCATATTGTGAGCTTGAAGCCAGATAATAGCCAATTGCAAAAGTGTTTGTTCATATCATAGAGTTCCGTAGCGGCAACATCTGGCATATGCGCAGAGGAGTGAACCGCTATATGAAACGTTTAGGATCAGGTGAAACCTTTACACAGTCTAGACCAAGAGTTAGAGTAATTCCCGATACAATTCAGGAATCACACCAATTTATATACAAACACATAAAGAAAGAAACACAATACACAGGGTATCAAGTTTGACCAGGTTCGGAGAAAGAATTCAAACCTCTAATCTGTGGGTATGTGGCATAAGTGGCGAAATCTTTTCAAAACCATGTGTCCTACCAAACTGACCATTTCTTGTTGCATCGAGTATAGTTCAATGGCAAATTTTGACAGATCCTTTCCCATGCTGGACAACGTTAGGTAAGTTTTAAGTGCTTTACCCACTACATTATTTGCTTAAGTGTACTATAGAGATACACACCATATGTACTTTTTCCAAATTATACAGAACACCAGCTTTTTTGAATGTGATATTTTCAAAGTGAATGGTTGTGGCTCTATTCCTTTGATAATAATAATAATAATAATAATAGTAATAATAATAATAATAATAATAATAATAATAATAATAATAATAATAATAACAATAATAATAATAATAATAATAATAATAATAATAATAAAAGATCCTATTGATCCTATAAGGTACTGAAAGCCGGTACAGCCTACAAAAAAAAAAAATCCCCTTGGACCGATGCTTTTAAGCTATGTGACACGAACCCGCATTAAATAAACTTCCCACCAGTATGCTACCGGATCCAGACGAATTTGTTTTCCAATTAAATCCTTGGGAACTCGATGTGGCAACGTATTTAGGCAGAGGATTCCAATGATACCAATTGAACAAAAACACTTTTTTCACACCTGGCCCCGACTAATCTAAACTTAATTTCGATCGAATTTCCTTCAACGGAGGAATTGTTTGTTTACGGAACGCTGAGCCGATGTTGATGGAGAGTTATAATGAACGTGGCCTTATAGGATGAGCGAAGGGGATTGGCTCTTTAGGAGAGGGGGGTGAGGTCCAGTGTTATTTCATAGGATAATCATTTCAGTGTATATGTATAAGCTACTGGGTAAAGTTTGGTAACGTTTAGTAAAATATTGGTCATAACACAATGAATTAATCTAACCTAAAAATCCAACGCTAGAAGAGAAGTCAATGACGTCATATTACGCATATACAAAGGCCAATTGTGTTTATTTCTACAAATTTGGGGTCTTATTTCCTTTTTGCAATGATATTTAAATATTTCCTTAAAATAGGAGCATGGAAGAAAGATTTTATTTGTATTGCTAATGACATTCTTATGAGGGTGGCTT
>NC_090758.1:31039915-31063063 GCF_036898095.1 Palaemon carinicauda | reverse complement strand
AGTAACTCGGAAATTCGAAAATGTCTCCATATGCAATAAAGTTATAAAATCACGAAGTAATTATTTATGATTTATATCCACCATAAACTTGGATATTTTGTTGAATTAGGATTATCAAAGTAGAAAATGCTTGGTTTATTTTTACTTCCCGGAACACGTCCATTTTCCATTGCTTTTAGAGCTGTGCCCTAAAATGTCCAATTTTAATTTTTATTTTATTCACAAGCAAATAAACCTTACTCACAGGTCTGGTAATTGCTTGGACCTCGTATACACTGACTCTCCTGGCGTTATAACTAGTAAGGTTGGTTCTCCTTTCGGGACATCTGATCATGCCTTGATTTCATTATAAGTGAAGACTGAACAGCCTGTCCCTGATATATTATATTCTTGTAAAATTTGTATGAAATCCCAAGCAGACTGGAATGGAATTTTGCATGATCTTTTGTGCTTGAATTGGTCACAATTATATAATAGTGTGGATCCTGTTGTCCCTTTGAATGAGAATATAGTCAACATAATTGATAGGCGTATCCCTTCTCGTGTGCTAAGGTACCGAGTGAAAGACAAACCGTGGTTCAATGATGATTGTAGACGTGCTTATTTGGAGAAACAGGAGGCCTATCATCTTTGGAAGGGTAACAGAACAGATTTGACCTGGAACAACTATACTCAGCTTCGAGCTTTTGCTCAAAGAGTTTATGTCTCAACTGAAAAGGAGTACAATTTAACCATAAAAGAAACACTTTCTGGTACAACTTAGGAACATAAATGGTGGTTTACCCTTAAATCTGCACTCTTTGGTGTAGATGCAACAGTTCTTCCTTTACTTAAACCAGATGGCTCAGTCACTCACTGTCCAAAGGAAAAGGCAACCCTTTTGGCTGATGTTTTTGACAGTAAACAGAGTAATGAAAAACTTGAACTTCCTCATTCCTGTTTTCCTGAGGCTAAACTGACTAGTTTAGCTTTTCGGTCTCGTGAGATTAAAGCTCTGTTGGTGGACCTTGATGCTTATGGAGGTGTAGACCCAAATGGTATTTTTCCTTTGTTTTTTTATAAAGACAGCAGATTTCTTAGCTCCAAAGTTATCTGTTATTTTGCGCAAGTTAGCAAGAAGAGGAGCTTTTAGCACTTGTTGGAGAATTGGTAATGTTACTCCTCTATGTAAATGTGTTTGTGGTAGATCAAGTCCCACTGATTACCGCCCAATTTCCATAACTCCCATATTATCTAAAGTTTTTGAACGTCTTCTGGCAAAACGTCTTATTGGGTTTGCTGAAGGTAATCATCTACTCCCTAATTTGCAGTTTGGTTTTCGTAAAGGCCTTGGAGCATGTGATGCCCTTCTTACAATCTCTAATGCTGTACAGAAATCCCTTGATTGTGTTCAGGAAGTTCGTATGATTGGCCTTGATTTTAGTGCTGCCTTTGACCATGTTAATCATGAGGCCCTTGTTTCAAACGGAAACAGTTGGGAGTGGGTTGGTCGTTTCTTAGCATTATTATTAATTTTTTTATGAAATAGATCTCAAAGAGTTGTTGTTGATGGGCAATATAGTGATTATAGGAATGTAATATCCAATGTTCCACAGGGTAGTGTTCTTGGACCATTACTTTTCATACTATATACACATGACATGTGGTTTGGCCTAGAAAACAAGCTTGTTGCATTTGCAGATGATGCTACTCTCTTTGCATCAACTCCATCCCTTGAATGTAGATCTGGGGTTGGTGAATCCCTTAATAGAGATTTAGCTAGAATTAGTGCATGGTGCAAATTATGGGGTATGAAGTTAAATCCTAACAAAACTCAAAGTATGATTGCAAGTAGGTCAAGGACGGTGGCTCCTCAACATCCGGATCTCGGTATTGATAATGTTTCTTTAAATTTGTATGACCCTTTCAAAATTTTAGGTGTGATTCTCGACAGCAAATTTACTTTTGAGAAACATATAAGGTCTGTGTCTTCTTCAATTGCACAAAAAAATAGGCTAATTGAGAAAGTCTATCAAGATTTTCGGTGATTAATCTATTCGGAAGAAGTGTTTTAATCTTTCATTCTACCTTGTTTTGAGTATTGTTCTCCTGTCTGGTCTTCTGCTGCTGATTCTCCTCTTAATTTGTTGGACAGAAACTTACGGTCTATTAAATTTCTTATTCCTGATCTAGACATTAATCTCTGGCACCGTCGTTCAATTAGTTCATTATGCATGTTGCATAAGATTTTTCATAACTCTGACCATCCTTTACATTCAGATCTCCCTGGATAATTCTATCCTGTTCGTAATACTAGGAAGGCAGTTAATTCTAATAGCCAGGCCTTCTCCATCACGAGGCTCAATACTACGCAGTACTTTAGAAGTTTTATTCCAGCTATTACCAAGTTGTGTAATGATCTTCCTAATCGGGTAGTTGAATCAGTAGAACTTCATAAGTTCAAAGTTGGAGCAAATGTTTTTATGTTGACCAGGCGGACATGAGTCTTTTTATAGTTTATATATGACATATCTGTTTTTGACGTTGTTAATAGTTTATATATGACATGTCTGTTTTGACGTTGTTACTTTTTTTAGTATGATTTATTGTTAATTTGTTCTCTTCATTTATTTATTTCCTTATTTCTTTTCCTCACTGGGCCATTTTTCCCTGTTGGAGCCCCTGGGCTTATAGCATCTTGCTTTTCCAACTAGGGTTGTAGCTTGGATAATAATAATAATAATAATGATAATAATAATAATAATAATAATAATAATAATAATAATAATAATAATAATAATACAAATTAGTGTTGGAATTCAATGAATGATTGAAGAGAGAAAATCAGACAATGGCTATGTAAAGTAAAATTTGGAAATCAAATCGCCTGAAATTACATATGAAAATCAGACTACATATTAGTTTAGTAATATCGGTGTTACTGTATGGACATGAGTCGTGATTTGACAATGAAACAATATCCAACAGATTTTCTAGATTTACGAGCAAAGCCCCCAGACAAAATATTGGGAGGTAAATGGTAGAACAGAATTAAAAATGAAACTATAAGAGATATTACTGAAATACCATATATGAATGAGATCAAGGTGAGGGGAAGATGGAGAAGGCTTAGGCAAGCTTTTTACACCCCCCCCCCCCCCAACAGAGATTAGTTAACCAAGCTTTCAATTGGGCTCCACAAGGCACTAGAAGAGTTAGATGATCCAGGCCTACATTTCTCAGGACTATGACGAATGAAATAGCAAAAGATGAATGAATAAGTATCGATTATTATTAACAGCAGCAAATGAATAAGGCCACAACTATTCGGTTTGAAAATATCATATCGAAGAAAAACAGGCGTTTTGTATAATTTGGAAAGAGTATGTATGGCGTGTATCTTTACAGTACACTTAAGCAAATGATGTAGTAGGCAAAAACACTTAAAACATACCTAACGTTGTCCAGCATTGGCAAGGATCTCTCAAAATTCGCTATTGAACTATACTCAATGCAACGAGAAATGGTCGATTTAATAGGACACCTGGTTTTAAAAAGGATTCCGCCAATTATGCCACATACCCACAGATTAGAGGTTTGAATTCTTTTTCCGAACCTCCTGAAACTTGATACCCTCTGTTTAGTGTTTCTTTCTTTATGTGTTTGTATATAAATTGGTGTGATTCCTAAATTGTATCGGGAATTACTCTAACTCTTGGTCTAGACTGTGTAAAGGTTTCTCTTGATCCTAAACGTTTCATATAGCGGTTCACTCCCCTGCTCATATGCCAGATGTTGCCGCTACGAACTCTATGATATGAACGAAACACTTTTGTGATCGGCTGTTTTCTGGCTTTAAGCTCACAATATGGTCACCATCATAGCCAATCTAAAGCATGAACAGCTACTTCATGGAATTAAAGGCAAATAGAAAGGGAGAGAGAGAGAAGGAGCGGTTAGATAACAGGTCGGTTATTTGTGAAGTGGCAGCAGTCGGGAAATCTATTTCAAACGAAATGCCCTCCCTTCTCAGTCATTTTTTCGCTGCATTGTGTATAGCAAGAACAATTTATGTATTTTGATAGTAGCCTGGATGAATGTTACGTGTTATCAAAATAATTCAACACCGCGATAACATATTTTATACAATGAAATTCTATGGAATAATATACTGGGGCAAGGTGAATTTAGTAAAATGTTTAACTCGTTTTGCGACTGATGAAATATGTAATATGAAACATGTGTAGTAGTTACTTGGTACACTTACAAAGAGAGCTAATACCTTTCACACTACGAACAGCTTACTTTTATTTATCACGTTTTCCTTGTTTTCTCTATGTTGAAGACATTTCTTACTAAAACCTTTCTCAATCAATCAAAATACCAGCTTTAATGCCCTTTTCTCTTCTAATTTTTCCTACCAATACATTAACATGATTTATTATCATACGTATGACCATATTATATGCAACACCAAATTAGATGAAGGAATCGCCTAACAAGTTTTGTTACAAATTCATAGATATAATGACCTCCTGCTAACTGGGACCTGAACAGAGGATGCAATTTTAATTTTGGTTAGGATGAACTCTAATTGGCCATTTCGGCGAATAATAATTGATAGGTGCAAATATCAGTAACATTCGATATCTATTCAGCTGATGAAAAGGATATTGTATTCAAGGTTGCTACAAACGAGCAAGGAATCTATTTAGAAATTCTGTGGTTGGATTTGGATGTTCACATGAAAAGAGATCATCGGGTTTCAAAGTCTCTCTCTCTCTCTCTCTCTCTCTCTCCTCTCTCTCTCTCTCTCTCTCTTTTGTTATTCCATCTGATCATTGACCTGACACTCCGATCAATTGACTCAAAACTAAACAATGCATCTCCATTGGAAGTTCAAGACCACAGGTCGAGCAACGCTGCTTGTAAACCGATTTATAATCGACCTCTTCATAAAATATCAAAGCCAATGCGGTTCATAGGCTTGGTTTTCCATGGTTCTCTCTCTCTCTCTCTCTCTCTCTCTCTCTCTCTCTCTCTCTTTCTCTCTCTCTCTCCTCTCTCTCTCTCTCTCTCTCTCATCAAAAAGGAAGCAATAATATATATTAAATTTAACAACACCCCCTCTCTCTCTCTCTCTCTCCTCTCTCTCTCTCTCTCTCTCTCTCACAAACACAAACATGAAAAATAGGTATTTTGCTATTTTTTTTAACTTTGAACACATCATCTCTCTCACTTAAACAGTAAGCACCATTTGCATTAACTTTAAACACACAATCTCTCTCTCTCTCTCTCTCTCTCTCTCTCTCTCTCTCTCTCTCTTTCTTGTTGTTCTATCGGATCATTGACCTGACACTCCAACCAATCGACTCAAAATAAAACAATGCATCTCCATTAGAAATCCAAGACCCCAGGTCGAGCTAGGCTGCTTGTAAACCAATTTATAATCAACGTCTGCATAGTAAGTCGATCAATCAAAATCAATTTCGATATGATTATACGACAAAGTAGAGGCGACTATGACATCCAGGAAGTTCGAGAGACATTCGACTAAGTAAAGTCGACATTACCATTTGGCATAGAATATTCTACACTGTCCCAAGAGGTGCCACGAGCTTATGGTTTTAAGCTTCAAGCCAATAGCCCTAATAGAGGGACATATGGGCCGTTGAAACAGGCTGTAATTGAAACAATAAACATTGCATTTCTGGTTAAATGGGGGTTTTATTAAGGTCCGCAGTACATAGTGTGTTGTGAGAGAGAGAGAGAGAGAGAGAGAGAGAGAGAGAGAGAGAGAGAGAGAGACCATGCTAAATACACCTACTATATCATACTTGATTTTATTTATAAGTGTCGAAACCTGGAATATTGCTTCATCATTATTACTACTACTACTACTACTACTACTACTACTAATAATAATATAAATAATAATAATAATAATAATAATAATATTAATAATAATAATAATAATAATAATTAATAATAATAATAATAATAATAATATTAATAATAATAACAATATTTTTTGAAAAGCAACCCTCTTTATTAAAATCTTAATTTAAACTAATTGCTGCATTCATGTTATAAAAGACATCATTATTCCTACAATTAGTGTCAAAATGTAGTAATAATGGGAAAAAGCTTATCATAACCATTGAAAAGCCCGCCCTTATTTTTATTGAAACTGATAATAGTAAAAGATATAAAGATTTTAATTAACTTAGTTTCTTTAGCTGAAAAACTCAAGATTGTTGTTAAAATTATCGTACTTTCTGAACTGCAAAACGTAGTTGGTTATTATCGTACAAAGTCTTTCCCTTAACACTTCTTTAACATTGGAACTCCAAGAGCTTATCCTTACAAAGATGGACGTCTTCTAGGAGACTAATAGGAGCCCTTGAACTGTGGAGATCCTATCGCTAAACTCTGAGGTCTTCATCCCTCAGGATCAGAAAGGATTTAACATAATCCTATGCATAAATAATAGGGGATCAAACTCGTCTTCCTTAGGATGAAAATCAATAGATAAATATCACATATTTCTATATCAGTGCCATTATTTTTTTCTAAATATCTAATAATAGTTAAAAATTATACATTGATTCTTATTGAATTTAGGTTTAACTTTTGTATTTTACTTTTTAACGTTTGGAAAATATTTGAATTTCGGCAAAATCTGCCTTTAAAAAACTCTCCTACTTATATTTTCATAACTATACTCTATGACAATTTTGACACTTTGTTGTATATATATATAGTATATATATATATATATATAGATAGATAGATAGTAGATGATAGATAGATCAATAGATAGATAGCTTTTGAATAATGTGCTTTTATAAATTCCTTGATGTAGTCAGTAATGATAATCCTAGAAAACTATTCTTTTTAAGTAATATATTTATTGATGATCATCCATTAAAAAAAATTCAATATTCCTTTCATCGTTGTAATTTTTTTAAAATGGGAAAATCTTATGTATTAAGAAAAAGACAATTTGAGCATTTTACTTTACAAACAACGATTTCAAAACCATATAAGGTTTTTCATAATTCCCTACCTTTTATTGTTAGAATGAATGTATTAAAAAATACTTGATGAAAAGCTGATGATAGGATATCCAGGAACTAATGTCTATAACCATTCCTTTCATCTTAAGACACATAGAACACCACGGGTCACGATGTAACATTTTGTAGCTGATGTTTACCAATAAAAGACCTTTATCTTCCATGATGCTGTTTTTGTTGACAAGGTAACCGATCTCTCTGGACTTATTCAGTGGCTCGTGGATCTGATTCAAGGAGATGAACGATATTATTCAATTTATCAAGACGTGCTTCGATAAAGAAACAAAAAGATATAAAGTTTTGTATTGAACAAAAAAATGAATCAAATCAAAGTCTGAACTTTGTCCTTTTTCAAGAATTTATTTTTTTTCCTGAAATACAATTATATCCATGGCTGAAATTTTTACGTGTAACTAAATATTTATTTCTATTTTCAGTAAATTATGAAATAAGAGGATTTGCTTTTACAAAAATTCTACTTTGATATAGGATGAAAAAAAAAATCATTACAGAAAACAATTACTTTATTTTTAAAACAAAAATACTAAATCATTATCTTATATAATTGCGAGACTTATTATTAAAATGGAAAATTATATGAAATACTTCTTTACTTTTTTGTACTTTTCTCGTAAGAGACGGAATTATCTAAACCAGTTGAAGAAAAGTTCAAAGAAATGCAAAATAGAATCGATTTAAAAAAATTCTAGATGGAAAAAATAAGCTAATGTAAAAATAATTCATTTGAAAACAAACATCATTTTCGAGTAATATTCAAATTATAATCATTAACCTTTCTATTATTACTGCTTACAAAATTACTATTACTCTTACTTATACTAATCCTACTACAATCACCATTTATATCTGGGCAATGTTATTGTTTTTGTTAATGCCTCACTGTGAAAGATGTAAAAAGAACTGAAGAACTATCTTACTAAGATGTTAGGAATATTAGACCTCAAAATTTGTTCTTCCTACTTAATCCTCTTAATATTTCAACGAGAGACATGACAAGAAAAAGAAACTCTGATGTTGGATTACATTTTCTACACAACATACACACACAATTAAATATATATATATAATATATATATATAATAAACGTGTATATATATATATATATATATATGTATATATATTATATATATATATATAGATAGATATATGTATGTATATATATATATATATATAATTGATAAACGTGTATATATATATTATATATATATGTATATACATATATATATATAATAATATATATATAAACGTGTATATATATATATATATATATATAGGTCGTCTCTGAAAGAGCCCCTTTCCCTATTAGAAGATTCAGTCCAGTCTACCCGTCTTGTCTTTGGCAATATAAGACTCCTCTGGTTGGGGAGTATTCGTCATCGAGTTACAACTTCTCAGGTGGAGTGAAGTACTCTTCCTGAGGCTACTTTTTCCCTTCCCCTCAATGGGACGTGCTGGGGACTCAGCTATGCCTTAAGGTGACTTGCAAGGTGGATCACGTTGGACAGAGAGAAGAGAGAGAGAGAGAGAGAGAGAGAGAGAGAGAGAGATAAAAGCCTTACCTTATTGCCTTATTTTTTTGTTCGGGTTCCCCCAGGTCCCTCAGTGTGAGGCACCTCGTATATCCCACCAGAGAGTTGCTAATTGCATCTTCCGGTGTATTTTGCATCTTCCAGTCTTGGATGGTCTGGGATGCATCTTAGGTATTTATCGAGCTTATTCTTAAACACATCTACGCTCACTGCTGATATGTTTCTTAGATGAGCTGGCAGCACATTAAATAGTCGCCGCACTATCGATGCTGGTGCGTAGTGGATTAATGTCCTGTGGGCCTTTCTCAGTTTACCTGAAATATTTTTTGGCACTATTAATCTACCTCGGCTTGCTCTTTCTGATATTTAAGCTCCATGATGTTTTCAGTAATTCCTTCTATTTTGCTTCCATGCTTGTATTATCATGTAGTGTTCTCTTCTCCTTTCTAGACTGTATAGTTTTCAAAATTGCAGTCTTTCCCAGTAGTCAAGGTCCCTTAACTTCTATTCTAGCAGTATAGGACCTTTGTACACTCTCTATTTGCGCAATATCCTTTTGGTAGTTTGGGTACCATATCACATTGCAGTACTCGAGTGTACTACGCACATAAGTTTTGTAAAGCATAATCATGTGTTTCAGCATTTCTTGTTTTAAAGTGTCTGAATAACATTCCCATTTTTGCTTTACATTTAGCCAACAGTGTTGCTATTTGGTCGTTGCATAACATATTCCTATTTAAAATTACACCAAGGTCTTTAATTGCTTCCTTCTTTGTGATTGTCTCATTATTAGGTCCCTTGTATGCATATACCATTCCTTCACTGTTTCCATAATTTATTGATTCGAATTTATCGGAGTTAAATACCATCCTATTTATCTCCGCCCATTCATATATTTTGTTTAGATCTCTTTGTAGTGAGTTCCTATCTTCATTACAAGTAATTTCTCTACTTATTCTTGTGTCATCGGCGAAACTTCTCACTACGGAGTTTTCAACATCACAGTCTATGTCTGAGATCATAATAACAAACAGCAGTGCAGCTAATACCGTACCTTGTGGCACACCAGATATTACCTGGGCTTCATCTGATTTCTCGTCATTTGCAACCACTATCTGTTTTCTGTTTTTCAGGAATTCTTTTACCCATTTTCCTATCTTTCCCACAATATTATGCTTTCTCATTTTTTTCTCCAATATGTTTTGGTCTACCTTGTCAAAGGCTTTTTGCAAAATCTAGATAGATCACATCTGTGTCTTTTTCATTTATCATATTTTTGTATATGTTTCATAGTGTGCTATCAGTTGGGTCTGTGTACTTTTTTCCAGGTACGAAACTGTGTTGACCCATATTAAACAAATTATTTTTGACCAAATGGTTCATTATTTTCTTTTTTATTACCTCTCATACACCTTTCATAATATGTGATGTTAGACTAACAGGTCTATAATGGCTTGCCTCTAGTCTTGATCCACTTTGAAGATAGGGGTTATATAAGCTAATTTATGTTTAACATATATCTCGCTCATATCTATACTCTGTCTTAGCAGTATTTGCAAGCGGCTTCGCGATAGTGTTTGCAGTTTTTTTTATCAAAATCGCTGGAACTCCATCTGGTCCGGCTGCCGATCCATTTTTAATTTCGTTTATAGCCGTGACAATATCTGCTTCATTAATATCTATATCCTTTAGATATTCAACATTTTCTTCTCTCATTTCTGTTTCATTATTCTCATTCACAATTCTTGGCGTGAACTCACTCTTATATTTTTCCGCTAATAAGTTGCATATTTCCTTTTTTTCATTCGTTAGCCGTCCTTCAATTCTTAGAGGGCCTATTTCTATTCTCCCTTTATTCATCTTTTTTGCATAGGAGTAAAGTACTTTGGGGTTTCTTTTTATATTTTGAAGTGTCCTTTCTTGTAAGTCCCTTTTTTCATTTTCTTTCGACTGTATAATCTTTTGTTCTGCATTTTCTATCTTACATTTTATTTTCCTCATTTTCCACACATTTTTTTCTTTTGCAAGATTTTTCTTCCACTTTCTAATTTTCTGAAATAAGATCCTTCTGTCTCTTGGTATGCACGTCTTTAGTTTATTGTTTGTTTTCAGTACATATTTTTCAACAATTTTCTCCAGTATTTTGTACAGTATGTCCGTATTTACCTGTATATTATCACTTATAAATACATTTTTCCATTCTTTATTCAGTTCTTCATTTATTTCTGACCATTTTATATTCTTACTGTAAAAATTATATTTTCCATATCCTTCCCAAAGTTTTGTGCTTTTATTAATTCTGTGATTACTTGCTTTTGAATGAACTATCAATTCTATGACATTGTGGTCTGAAATTCCCGTGTTATACACTATTATTTCTTTAACATAATTCACCTCATTCACAAATACTAGATCTAGGACATTTTCCTTTCTTGTTGGAATGTGGTTTATTTGTTGCATATTATGTTCTAGTAGCATATCTTGAAGCTTTCCAAATTGCCTCTTATCTTCTGCGCTACTATTACTCTCTTTTTTATATGTATACATACAACCACTTTCTTCTATCCGTTCTTTCCAATCCACGAAAGGAAAGTTAAAATATCCGGATAGGAGTATATTCCAGTCTTTATGGTTTCTACATATATCATCTATTTTTTCTATTATTATGTCAAACTCCTTAGTATTTGGGGGTCTGTAAACTACAATATGCACCAGTTTTTCAAATTCAAATTCTACCGCAATCATTTCACATTCTGTGTTGCTGTATTTTTCACAGACTTTTCCTTGATTTATGTCTCTACCATATATTGCGGTTCCCCCTTGATTCCTATTTTTTCTGTCTGATCTATAAGCTCTCTCTAAAGAAAATTAATCTTTATGAAAAAATTAATGATATAAAACACGAACTTTATTACAGGTGAAAAAAGTTCTATTTTATAAACCATTTCAAAATCGTTAATATTATACATGAATTTATGAAAAACTGAAAAGAAAAAAACATAAACATGACCAACATTTATACAACCATGGCTCCGCATCCATATTCATACAGTAGTAATTGATTGCACATTGCTCTGAAAAGCCAATATTCTGCATAATTGGTTTAGATTCAAAGGACCGGAAAGGCCACAAACACATTTTTTATTTATCTCTCACTGAATAAATTCACATTTTATACCAAAACAAAGTGATTTTCGAGTTTTCCATTCAACATCTTGAATATATCAAACCTTGATCATTTCCATTTACTGTAATATTACTACATTGTGATTTTTTTCTCATATGTATTAATAGATTCACATTTTTTGGAAAAGTATATCAGTCCAATTTTTTTCGATGGAGTTTTTAACTTGAATTATATAGATACAAGAAAGATACAGTTTTAAAATGTTATTTTTTTCAACACTAATTGGGATTATTAAAAGCCCTTTCTAACTACCCTACCTAACCCGATTAGTTACACCATGAGTCTTACAAAGATTATTAATGTCGTCTATGCTACAACAATAAATAATCCTCTACATTGGAATTAATACATCTCCCATCTCTTCTTTAGCATTTTTTCATATCACTTATTCCTCATCGTAAATTTGGGAATTACACTTTTATAAATTGGCCGTAAAAAAACTGTAAAAATCATAAAATAAATGTTGCCAGGCATTTACTGCTTGAAACACGGGTATACAATTACGGTCTCCTATATTTTACGGAAATAAGGCATAGAAGAGTATATTCTACGGGAAATATTGACGTAGGGAGTCATATTACGGTCATCAACCAGACCAAGATATTAACAAAGATGGGTAAAATTGCGGTCACCTGAATTTTACTGAAATATGTCTCAAAACAGTATAATTCAAGGGACATTTTCACGAAAAATAGTAATATTATGGTCATCAACCTGTAAAAGATAATAACAAAGCAGGGTAAAAATTGCGGTCGCCTGCATTTCACTGAAATACTCCAAAGAACAGTATATTTTTACGGATAACTTCCGATTAGAATTACGGCTTTTTTTAAGTTTATAGCTCTGGATCTCATATCCTTTTTAAACTTTGGTAAATCCAGCAATACGATATTTATCAAACTTCATTACTGCACAGGCGCGACCTAATAGAGCAGACCTTCAAAACAAAAGGTATCGAAAAACTACTTTTCCTATACAATTTTCAGAATTATTTACTCAGTACTTGAAATCTTCTAGAGTACTTTTCGCTTCTTGTGTAACATTTAACAAATGACTATATACAAATTCTTTTGGTTTGACAAACTTATCGATTCTCCATTCACTACATCATTAAATGGAAGTACACAGTCGATCGAAGTCTCTTAGTCATCAATATAACCAAAAATCAATATTGAAACTTGGACATTGAGATGCGAGGAGACTCGTTACCACTAGATCACAGAAACCATAAAATGATACATTATTATTATTATTATTATTATTATTATTATTATTATTATTATTATTATTATTATTATTATTAGGTACGCTACAAACCTAGTTGGAGAGGCATGATGCTATAAGCCCCAAGGCTCGAACAGGGAAAAAGAGCCCAGTGAGGAGAGGCATAAGAAAATAAATAAACTACGAAGGAGGTAATGAACATTTAAAATACAATATTTGAATAACAGTAACAATATCAAAATAAACATATCATATATAAACTATATAAAATAAAACAAGTGGAAGAGAAATATGATAGGATTGTATGCCCTAGTGTAACCTCAAGCAAGAGACCTCAACCCCAAGACAGTGTAAGACCATATTCAAATAACATTCCTACGCACAAAAAAGACTTCATAAAATATAGATATATTGTTCTAGGTAAACTATAATCACAAGGACAGGCTCATTCAAGGCTAAAGCATTGTTAAGGATGGAATTATTATCTGGAAAAGACTTTATTCCAGATTTGCCGATAAACGTCCGATTGACCCAACATTACGATGCAGTTATAAACAAAAGATCCGTCAATCACAAGATTAAAAGAGATGTTAAATTTCTCTTTTTATTAAACTGTTTGGAAGACTTGTAATTTGGGGAAAAAATCTTTATTTCTCTCTCTCTCTCTCTCTCTCTCTCTCTCTCTCTCTCTCTCTCTCTCTCTCCTCATTTGTCTATCTGTCGGTCTGTATCAAAGCTTAATCTCTCTCTCTCTCTCTCTCTCTCTCTCTCTCTCTCCTCATTTGTCTATCTGTCGGTCTCTATCAAAGCTAAATGATCTCTCTCTCTCTCTCTCTCTCTCTCTCTCTCATATATATATATATATATATATATGTATATATATATATATATATATACACACACACATACATATATATATATATATATATATATTTATATATATATATATATATATATATAACAAGCTTATAAAGCGAGATTTGCGTAAGTTATGCATATAAAAAATGGAAAACAAAAAGTTTACTGACTCCAGTATAGAAATACTTTAGTATATACGTAAATTATACGAAAAAACTATATACAGAAAAATATTCACAAAGCACTAAAGTCAGCTTGTTTATGTTATACACCAGCATGTAAACAAAAATATTTCAAATAAACTAAAGCAATACTCACAAAATACTATAGAAATGATTTACGATATACAAAAACTCCTAATTAATCAGTTGACATATATGAATATACGCAAAAGAAATATTTACCAGCCGTTTATCCTTTAAGACCATCTCTAAGGCAAACTGCAAAAGTTTTCACACATTAAATGCGTAGAATCAACGCAAAAAATTATATATATATATATATATATATATATATATATGAACATATATCACAAGCACACGTGATTTTAATTAATGTAAATATCACCCACGAGTGGCATTTAATACCGAATTCTATCCTGGGAATATATATCCACTTGGAATTCATTTTATGGTAACAGCTTCTGGCCGGGTGGGGATTCGAACCACCACCTGTTCGGCTGGAGACTATGCCTGCAGTGACCATACCGAGTCTCTCTTGATAGCTGACTCGGTATGGTCACTGCAGGCATAGTCTCCAGCCGAACAGGTGGTGGTTCGAATCCCCACCCGGCCAGAAGCTGTTACCATAAAAATGAATTCCAAGTGGATATATATTCCCAGGATAGAATTCGGTATTAAATGCCACTCGTGGGTGATATTTACATATATATATATATATATATATATGTGTGTGTGTGTGTGTGTGTGTATACAGTATATATATATATATATATATATGTGTATATATATATATATATATATACATATATATGCATATATATAAATAAATACATACACATATATATATATATATATATATACATATATATGCATATATATAAATAAATACATACATATATATATATATATATATATATATACACTTCCAGCGTAGAAGCGTATCAATTTGTTTACTTACTAGCGCATGAGAAAAAAAAAGAGTTTATAAAAGGATTTTCCCACTTCTGGTGTAACACCAAGTGCATTTAGTCTCCATGAGAGAGAGAGAGAGAGAGAGAGAGAGAGAGAGAGAGAGAGAGAGAAAGTTAAGTTCATCTACACTCGTTTATCGTAAAATCTATTTAGTTAATCTACTAATCTTCTCCCCCCCCCCCCCCCCCCTCTCTCTCTCTCTCTCTCTCTCTCTCTCTCTCTCTCTCAAGATAGATAGATTGTGTATGAGATATCCTAATGAAGATGAATTCACCTCTATATATCTTGCTTATTAACTATGAAAAACAAACAAACAAACGAAAACACTTAAACCGACACAAAAAAAAAGACGAACGCGTGTTTGTGTGTACACGTTCGTGACTGTGTATTCTGTATATATACACTACTTAACAAAATGCACAACCCATACACAGAGCCTGGAGTTATTTATTCACGAACTGCACTGAATAGAATGCTTAGTTTTTCGTCCGTTTTCTAATTGTTTCACCTACAAATAAGGGGAAAACTTAAGGGGAACTGAACAAAAAAAAAATTCTTTTGCTTTTTCACAAATTACGCTTTCGTGGTTCTTTTGTTGACTACTGTTCTTACATAGGGCTTTTTTTCGTACTAGCGTGCATTATTTATGATCGCTTTTTGTTGTCGTTATTCTTTTTATTCTCATTATTTTGATACGTTGTTCTTTGGTTGCTCGGATACTCTCTGTTATAAAATTCTCCTGCTATACTCGATGTTCATCTTACCTTGTTTCATGTCTTAAATCTCTGTGGGTTATTGGATATAACGATCTAGAAGAGTTACAGCTTTACCCTACATAAGACTAGTTTAGGAACGCGCACACACACACACACATGTATATATATATATATATATATATATCACATTTATTTTTTTTATTTTTTTGTTTCATAGTAACATTACCAGAGTTCATGTAGTTTCACTTATTTTGTTTACAACCATTATTACATTATGATATTTTTTTTACTTTTCTAACTGGCTAAACTTATTTTTATATGATATTTTGATTTCTAATTCATTTAACTTTGACATTATGTATGCTGTTGTTTATTCACAAGCACCGTTCACTTGTAATATTTTTCTCTGAATTCATATTTACAGGAAACGTTCAGTCCTCAAAACTCTCTATGTTTAGTTTGTTTACAAGCACCGTTCACTTTTTCATTTTTGTAAGTTTCGTACAACCTTTATTCAGGTGCCTTTTTATTCCTTTCGTTACCCTTCCTAGAATCTTTTGATGTCTTTTTCGCTGGGATGCTTCTTCATATTTTAAATGATTTTATTTTTTATTTTTTGTTCAATACGGTGATTTTTAAACCCTTATCTGCTAACTCTTTTCATGTATTTCCATTCTTCGGAACTACCTTTTGATTAATAATTTTCTTTCCTCCTCTAAGTAAAATACTGTCCAACCATTTTCATATTTTATATTTATTTATTATTTATCTTTTGAATTATATTTCGAACAATATTTTTTTTTGGTTAGAAATTCGTGATATTGTGACTATAAACATAATTTATGTAATATTCAAACATTTTCCCATGAAATAAAAAAAAAAAAAAAAATTAGAAAAGATAAATTTCAATAAAATTGACCAATTCTTAATTTTATAAGATTTCCATCCAGGGTGATATGGTATGAATATTTGGAAAGAAATATAAAAAAAAAAAAAAAAATTTTTAGCTTCGTTGGCCATGATATTTTTCCATTAATATTTGGGTGATCATATGTTTATTCCAAAATACCTGACATACATCCGTTAATTTATTTGATTAAATCATCATTAGCTTTTTATAATAATGTTTTATCCTTTTATTCATTTTATAAAGTTTGATATGTGGGAATTTTTCACAACAACAACAACAACTACAACAACAACCACAACAACAATAATAATAATAATAATAATAATAATAGTAATAAAAATAATAGTAATAATAATAATAATAATAATGATAATAATAATAATAATAATAATAATAATAGCCTGGCGGTGAGTTAGATTTTAAGAGTTCTCATCTCTCTCTCTCTCTCTCTCTCTCTCTCTCTCTCTCTCTCCTTTATATATATACACACTCGCACACACACACACACACCACACACACACACACACACACATATATATATATATATATATACATATATAAATATACATTATATATATACATATATATATATATATATATATATATGTATGTATATATATATATATATATATATGTATATATATGTATATATATATATATATAAATATATATATATATATATATATATGTATGTATATATATATGTATATATATATATATATATATGTATATATATATATATATGTATGTATATTTATGTATATATATATATATATATATATATTTATATATATATATATATATATATATATAAAATGATAATGTTACAATATCTATGAAAAAAGAAATTTATATTACATTTCGTATACTTTTCCTGATTTTAGACTTACCATCCACTACACAGAGGTATGTTCTACTCAAACCTATCTGTACTTAACATCTACAGACTTGTGAATTATATCATTAATATTATTTGATATAAATTTTTTTTTTCTACATGTGTTATATCCAACCTTTCTAACCAATTTCTTCCCCCCTTTTAACATATCCACCTAACCACCAAGTCCTCTCCTTCACCTAGCTATATGACTATCCCCCAACCCTCCCATCCTGTCGCCCACAGGCATTTTAGGCAAAGGTGAATGCGTGGGAGCCACGCCCACTTAGGGGAGTTTAACAGTAGAGGGTGTTCTACCCTCGGTCCTTCTCTGTGAACTTTCTGTACCGTTATTTATCAAAACCTGTTTTGTTCTTTCATCTTTTAGGGCTATTTTTATCCATAAATTTTTATATATTTATTTATATTTTTAATTTGTTTTCTTGACGAAGCTTCGATTAAAAATCTGCGTATGGGGGATCTCCATTATATAATAATAATAATAATAATAATAATAATAATAATAATAATAATAATAATAATAATAATAATAATAATAATAATAAGGAGCTGGAAAGGGTCGCACAGGTCCTCATCAACAACGGCTACAGCAACAAGCAAGTCCAGCGTGATGTGAGGACAGTTATAGACAAGTGGTATGGGTCCCCTTTGGTGGAAGGGTCCGACAGCCCCAGCCAGGTGTCCGACAGAACTACAGATAGGTCCGACACCTCTACCAACGGATCTAGAGACATCAAACTTTACTACAAAGGCCTCATGCACGCCGAATATCAGCGCGATGAGAAGGCCATTAAAGACATCATCAATAACAACGTTTCACCCACTGATGAGACCACAAAAGTGAAACTCATCATCTATTATCAGACTGAAAAAACCCGCAACTTGATCATGAGGAACAATCCAGCGCCCCCTGATAACGACCCTCTGAAGAAGACAAATATAGTCTACTCTTACCAATGCCCAGTCCGAGGATGCCCCGGCAAATACATAAGTATGACTACCGTGAAACTTTCGAAGAGGATCTCGTGCCACGTTCAGCAAGGTGCTATCAGAAATCATGCTCTACAGCGACATAACTCCCAAATTAGCCGGGCAGACATCGTCGCCAATACCAAAATTATCGGCAGCGCCACGGACAGCAGGCGCTTACGAATTTTGGAAGCTTTGTTAATCCAGAACGAGAAACCAGCGTTGAATACGACTCAAGAAAGGTTCCTCCTACCATCCTGTCGACGTACCAACGCTAGGAACCATGAACAAGACCCCCAGAATGATGACAACCCTGATCCTGACACCCCTACAAATGGAGAAATCGTCTGGCCGAATGCTGATGTTGGTGTCGAACGTGGCCCGGAATCTCAGCCTGCTGAGCATAGGAATGGGCTGACTGACTTTGAGCCCGTCTCAGCGCGTGCCTCAGCCAATCCGGGAGCTCGGATACCTCTCTCAGCCCAGTCCACTGAGCGAGAGAGGAGCCTGCCTGACTTTTTGGCTGGCTCGATGCTCGTCCTGACCAATCAGGATCCAGGATTCCTTATTACCTTTCAGCCTGGGAGGCCGAGCCGAGCTCGTCGTACATCTGCCACCCGAACTTACAACCTCCGCTCGACCAATCAAAATTCGAGGCCCCTCTCTACGAACCAGAGCCGGGATATATAAGGACCCAGATCTAGCCAGAGCCTCACTTCTCGCCTGAAGACGGAGCAAGCTGTTCCGAAACGCGTCGCAACCCACTCCTGACTTTACCTCTTGTAATTTTCAAGTATTACTTGTACTTGTATTAATTACATCCAGCCTTAACCTGATTTGTATCCTTCACCCTGATGAGCTTCGCCAACTTGCTAGCTGAATGTAGCAATCCTGAAAAAAGAATTGTCCGAAGAATCGAGAAATTGGACAAGAAATTGAATTCTGCCGATGCAGCCATAGTATTTAACTCCACCTGTTTGAAGGAGGGTCTCCTACCAAAAACAATAATAATAATAATAGTAATGATAATAATAATAATAATAATAAATAGCGTAGTGAGGAAAGGAAATAAGGAAATAGATAAGCTAAAAGAAAGGTAATAAATTAATTATTCTAAGAACAGTAACAGCATTAAATTACATCTTTTATATATAAACTATAAAAACTTGAAAACAAACCAGAGAAAAAAAATAAGATAAAACAGCATGCCCAAGTGTACCCTCAAGTAAGAGAACTCTAATCAAAGACAGTGGAAGGCCATGGTTCTGAGGCTATGGCACTACCCAAGATTAGAAAACAATGGTTTGATTGTGTAGTGTCTTTCTCCTAGAAGAGCTGCCTACCATAGCTAAAGAGTCTCTTCTACCCTCACCAAGAGGAAAGCATCCACTGAACAATGACATTGCAGTAGTTAACCCCTTGTGCAAAGAAAAATGCTTGCTATTCCTATATTGTTGTCAGGTGTGTGATGACTGATCAGAATTTTCAAGACTATTCGGTGTATGTGTAGGCAAAGAAAAAATGAGCCGTAACCAAAGAGAGGGAATCAATGAAGCACTGTCTGGCCAGTTAATGGACCCAATAACTCCCTAGCAGTAGAATGTCAATGGGTGGCTGGTGCCCTGGCCAACCTACTACCTGACAGGTAACGATTATGCAGGGAAGAATAATTCCTGTATACATACATACATACATACATACATACATACATACATACATACATACATACATACATACATAAAAAAAGATAAATAAATAAAAATTATACATACATAAATCAGATGTTTATCTTTTCTTCAAGTACGATACGTCATTTACACACAAATCAGACGAGTATTCGTAAACAGCCAGAAATCAAAATGACCGTAAAGTGGCCGTGTCCAGGGGTTCTCTTAATAATGTCTTGGCCTCCCACTGGTTAGAATCAAGTCACAGAATTCGTTGGTCAAAGGCGGAAAAAGTAATCCATGTAAATGACTATTTCCAAAGGAATATTGTTGAATAATTTTTAATCTCCTGTACTCAAGGTAGAAATTTGAATCTAAGCCCAGGTTTGTTTTCCGTTAATCCAGTATTATCCTTTTATCTAAAATCTGACTTCTCCGGAATTATTAAGAAACTGACAGCTGTTGGATCCCCTTCTCCTGTATAAATACGATGTCTTTGTATATGTATTCTCATTGCTGAGTTTGATAATGTCCTGAGTGGATGAAAGTAATAACTCCAATCAAGTCTTTTCATTTTTCCTTTCGTGGCTATAATACAACATATATATATATATATATATATATGTATATATATATATATATATATATATATGTATATATATATATATATATATACATATATATATATATATATATATATAAAACATTTAAACTTTTTCTTTTTTTCATTGATGATATTGTCAGAGTTTATGTAATTTCACCTTTTTAGTTTACATCCATCACTCCATCAAAATATTTTACATTTTTCTAACTAGCTAAACCCCATTTTATAAACTCTTTTGATTTTTATTCATTTAAATTTGACATCGGGTATGCTAATGTTTATTTTACAAGCACCGTTCACTTACAATGTTTCTCGCTGAACCTATATTTACAGGGACCGTTCAATCCTCAAATTTTCAATTTCTAATTTGTTTACAAGCACCGTTCACTTATAATATATTTTTTCTGAACTCACATTTACAGGAACCGCTGAATCCTCAGAATTTCGATTCTACTTTGTTTACAAGCACCGTTCACGTTTTTACCTCTCCAGTTTTCGTACAACCTTTATTTCGGTGCCTTTTTTTATACTCTCCGTTACCCTTCCTCGAACCTTTTCATCTCCTTCTCGCTCTGATGCTCTTTACATCTCAAAGGATTTTTGGATTTTTGTTCAATACAGTGATTTTTCAACCATTATCTGCTAACTCCTTTTCATGTATTTCAATTATTCGGAATTATTTTCTTAATAACAATTTTCTGTCCTTCTCTAAGTATATACTTTCCCACCATTTTCATATTTTCTATATATTTATTATAAATCTTTTGAATTATATTTCGAACATTATTATTTTTGGTTAAGAATTCGTGACATTGTGACTATAAATATTTTTTTTTTTGTAAGATTTAAACTGTTTCTCAGGAAGTAAAAAAAAAAAAAAAAAAAAAAAAGAAAAGAATGAATTTCAATGAAATTGAATAATTCTCAATTTTTAAAGATTTCCATCCATTGTGATATGATATGAACATGTGAAAAGAAATATAAAAAAAAAACATTTCATTTCTAGCTTCGTTGGGCATGATATTTTTCCATTAATATTTGGGTATTCATAAGTTTACTCCAAAATACTTGACATGAATCCGTTAATATATCTGAATAAATCATCATTAGCTTTTTATAATAATTCTTTATCCTTTTATTCATTTATAAAGTTTGATTTGTGGAAATTTTTCATAATAATAATAATAATAATAATAATAATAATAATAATAATAATAATAATAATAATAATAATAATAACAGCAGCCTGGGGGTGAGCTAGATTCCAAAATTCCAATCTCTCTCTCTCTCTCTCTCTCTCTCTCTCTCTCTCTCTCCGTTTGTAATTTATATATATATATATATGTATATATATATATATATATATATACATATATATATAAATATATATATATATATATATATAAATATATATATAAATATATATATATATATATATATATATATATATTCTCCTCATTGTCTGATATTGAATTTGCTTATCTATGTTCTATTGGCTTTTGTCTACATATCTAGTTTTATGTTCAACTGCCTATCCATTTACTTTCTTTTCCATTTACCTGTCTGCCTATTTATCTATCTGTGTAATTGCCAGTCTATTCATCGGCAAGACTATGTAAAAAAAGAAAAACGACAAGGTTACAATATTTATACAAAATAAATTTATATTACAATTCCTTAAACTTTTCCTAATTTTAGAATTACCTTTCACTAGCCAGAGCTTTGTTCAACTCACACGTACGTGCACTCAAGGTCCACAGACCTTTGACTTATATCCTTAATACTTTCTTATATCACTTCATTTTCATATCTTATATCCACCTTTATAAACAATTTCTTTCCCCATTTTAATGTATCCACATATCTACCAAGTCGTCTCCTCCACTTTCCTATATGACTATCCACAAAGCCACCCATCCTGCCACCACGGGCGTTTTAGGCAAAGATGAATGCGTGTGAGCCACGCCCACTTGAGGGAGTTTAATAGTGGAGGGTGTTCTACCCTTGGTCCTTCTCTGTGAACTTTCTGTACCGTTATGTATCCAAACCTGTTTTTTCTTTCATGTTTTGTGGCTATTTTTTTCTATAATATTTTTGTATATTTATTTATATTTTCACTTGCTTTTCTTGGCGAAGCTTTGATTAGATATCTGCGTATGGTGGATCTCGTCTATATAATAATAATAATAATAATAATAATAATAATAATAATAATAATAATAATAATAATAATAATAATAATAATAATAATAATAATGATGATAATAATAACAAATAGCCCAGTGAGAAAAGGAAATAAGGAAATAAATAATCTACAAGAGAAGTAATAAATAATCTACATGAAATATTCTAA